>NW_028242502.1:0-179699 GCF_964263255.1 Lissotriton vulgaris | reverse complement strand
GGTCGGAGGTCACACCTTCTTTCTTCACCTCCTGGCGCACTACTAGTAGGGGGGATGGAGTACCTTTGCCTTTTGAGGGTCCACTCACTGATTTATACGTCTACACACATCTACTCAGTCACCCATACAGCCATTCAAACACTGTCAGTCACTCATAGAGCTACTCATACACCTACTCACTCACCTACAACATCATTCACACATCCATTTACTCACCTATACAGATATACACACAGCCTTTCCCTTATTCATACAGAACTTACACATACTCATTCACTCATACGCCCCACAAACAAACACTCACTAACCCATAAAGCCCCTATCACAATCCCTCACTCAGATATACAGTCACTCATACATTCCAACTCTCACCTATACTGCCTTTCAAATATACAGCTACTCATCCATATACCACTGACACATCAATTAAGTCACTGACATATCCATACACACAATCACAATCAATCAATCAATCAATCAATCAAAGCATTTATATAGCGCACTACTCACCCGGAGGGTCCCAAGGCGCTAGGGGAGGGGGGGGTCCGCTACTGCTCGAACAGCCAGGTCTTGAGCTGCTTCCTGAAGGCGAGGTGGTCCTGGGTCAGGCGGAGGTGGGTCGGGAGGGAGTTCCAAGTCTTGGCGGCCAGGTAGGAGAAGGACCTTCCCCCTCTGGTGGCTCTTCGGAAGCGGGGGACGGCGGCGAGGGCGTGGCCGGTCGATCGAAGCTGGCGTGTGGGAGCGTAGAAGTTGAGGCAGCTGTTGAGGTATCCTGGGCCTTGGTTGTCTAGGGCTTTGTGTGCGTGGGTGAGGAGACGGAAGGTGATTCTCTTGTTGACCGGGAGCCAGTGCAGGTCTCTCAGGTGTCCGGAGATGTGGCTGCGACGGGGGATGTCCAGGATGAGTCGTGCTGAGGCGTTCTGGATCCGCTGGAGTCTCTTCTGGAGTTTGGCGGTGGTACCGGCGTAGAGGGAGTTGCCGTAGTCCAGACAGCTGGTGACGAGGGCCTGGGTGACCGTCTTCCTGGTCTCGGTGGGGATCCACCGTAAGATCTTACGTAGCATGCGCAGGATGTTGAAGCACGACGAAGAGACGGCGTTGATTTGTCTGGTCATGGAGAGGGAGGAGTCCAGGATGAAGCCCAGGTTGCGTGCGTGGTCTGTTGGTTTGGGTGCGCTGCCCACGGCGGGGGGCCACCAGGAGTCGTCCCAGGCGGAGGGTGAAGATCCCAGGATGAGGACTTCCGTCTTGTCCGAGTTCAGTTTCAGGCGGCTGTTCATCATCCACTTGGCTACGCCTGTCATCCCTTCGTGTAGGTTGGCTCTGGCGGTGGCGGGGTCGTTGGTGAGGGAGAGGATCAGCTGGGTGTCGTCGGCGTAGGAGATGATGTTGAGGTTGTGTTGGTGTGCGATGGCTGCGGGGGGGCTCATGTAGACGTTGAAGAGGGTTGGGCTGAGCGAGGAGCCTTGAGGAACGCCGCAGATGACTTCGGTGGCTTCTGATCTGAACGGGGGGAGGCGGACTCTCTGTGTCCTTCCGGCGAGGAAGGAGATGATCCACTCCAGTGCCTTCTCCTGGATTCCTACGTTGCTGAGGCGCTGCACTAGGGTACGGTGGCAGACAGTGTCGAAAGCCGCGGAGAGGTCTAGGAGGATGAGGGCCGCTGTTTCTCCGTTGTCGAGCAGGGCTCGGATGTCATAAGTGGCTGCGATCAGGGCGGTCTCGGTGCTGTGGTTGGCCCGGAAGCCAGACTGCGAGAGGTCGAGGGATCCGTTCGTCTCGAGGAAGGCGGCCAGCTGCTTGTTGACGGTCTTCTTGATGACTTTTGCAGGAAACGGGAGCAGCGAGATGGGGGGGTAGTTCTTGAGGTTGGTGGGGTCGGCTGATGGCTTCTTTAGTAGAGCGCTGAGTTCGGCATGCTTCCAGCTCTCCGGGAAGGTAGCGGTGTCGAAGGAGGTGTTGATGATGTCCCGCAGGTGGGGTGCGATGACAGCGGCGGCCTTGTTGAAGACGTGGTGAGGGCAGGGGTCGGTCGGAGATCCGGAGTGGATGGAGTTCATCGTGCGGACGGTGTCTTCGGTGCTGATCGGGGTCCAGGCGCGGAGGGTGTTGGTGGGGGGCGGTGGTTCAGTCGTGGTGTGCGTCGGTTGAGTGCTGAAGCTGTTGTGTATGTCCGCGATCTTGTTGTAGAAGTAGGAGGCGAGGGAGTTGCAGAGGTCTTGTGAAGGGGTGATGTCGTTGTTTCCGGCGTTGGGGTTAGAGAGCTCTTTAACGATGTTGAAGAGTTCCTTGCTGTTGTGTGCGTTGTTGTCCAGTCGTTCCTTGAATGCAGTTTTCTTGGTGGCGTGAATCAGTTGGTGGTGTTTTCGGGTGGCGAGCTTGAGGGCAGTCATGTTGTCTGGTGTTGGGTCTCTGCGCCAGGCTTTCTCGAGGGCTCGGCAGTTCCTCTTGGAGCTCTTGAGTTCGTTGTGAACCATGGGGCTTTCTTGCTGCCGGGTCTGCTAGGCGGGGTCCTCAGAGGCACGAGGTCGTCTGCGCAGTTGCTGCTCCACTTTGTGAGGTTGGTGGCCGCCTGGCTGGGGTTCGTTGCGCCGGTGGGAGGGTTCTTGCTCAGGGAAGTCGCGAGCTGGTCGGCTGTGATCTTGTTCCAGCTTCTGCGTGCAACCTGTTGCTGGTGGTGGTGGATTGTGGTCCTTCTGAAGCTGAAGTGGACGCAGCTGTGGTCCGTCCAGTGGAGTCCGGTGGCGTGGCTGAAGGTGATGTCCTTGCTGGATGAGAACACGGGGTCGAGTGTGTGTCCGGCGTAGTGGGTGGGGGTGGTCACCAGCTGCTTGAGTCTGAGGTTTGCGAGGTTGTCCAGCAGGGTGGTGGTGTTGCGGTCGTTGTTGTTCTCCAGGTAGAAGTTGAGGTCCCCGAGGAGGATGTCGTCAGCGGAGGGGAGGGCGTGCGGACTGATGAAGTCGGTGATGTCTTTGCTGAATTGTGTGCGTGGTCCCGGGGGTCTGTAGATGAGGGTGCCTCTGAGGGTGGTCTTGGGGTTGATGTAGATCTGGAAGTGCAGGTGTTCGGCGGGTGCGAGGGTGTCGTCGGTGTTGGTCGTGATGCGGATGGTGTTCCTGTGGATGATGGCGATGCCTCCTCCTGTCTGGTTGACGCAGTCCCTCCGGATGATCTTGTAGCCGTCTGGGATGGCGATGTCGGGTGCTGAGGAGGCGTTCATCCAGGTTTCCGTGAGGAAGGCGACGTCAGGGGCTATGGTATCGAGCAGGTTCCAGAGTTCGACGGCGTGTCTGTGGACGGAGCGGGTGTTGAGCAGGATGCACTTCAGGTGGCTGCTGCTGGTGCTCGTCTTGGTCGGTGCTGGTGTAGTGTAGCTGGCGCACTCACCCAACAGCCTCTCACAGATGCACTCACTAACCCATACATCCACTGATTCACCTACTCACTCATGCATGCAGTCAGTCACACACCCCCTCACCCACTCACACAGACACTCATACAGGCACTCAGATAACCAATCATCCATGCAGTTATTCATGTACCCACTCACCAACCCATACAGCCACTTAGACACCAACTGACAAACTGATCCAGACATTCGCAAACTTAGGCACTCAGCCATATATTCACTGAAACACCTAATCACTCTCTTATACAGTCAGTCAAGCACCCACAGAATCATCCATACAGGCACTGATTAACCAACACACCTTGGTATATATATTTAACACTCATAAACATTTTAAAGCTCTCACAGTCACTGGATGATGTCATCAGTGATGCAAATTTAGATGACTTCAGTGATGTCACTTACCATGTCATGAGTGATGTAAAATGTGAGGTCATAAGCAGTGCATAGACGGGGATGCGAGTTATAGTTAGTTGAAATCTACTGGTTTCGTACGAGTGAAATCTGACCCTAACTAGAAAGTCCCTGTAACCTTTGTTTTTTTCAATGAAAATAAAAAGATAATAAAATAAATATATAAATGGCGGGTTCGTATTGCCAGTGCAACGCTAATAAAAGTTTGTGAACTTTTTCTTCACGGAGTGCGTTTTTCAAAGCTCGGAGGCTTTTGGAATAATGTTTGACACAGCTTCTCCGGCCGTGGAAAGACGCACCGCTGCTGACACCGGGATGCTTTCTGTGAGGCTGCAATCAAGGCAGCCTGTTTCCGGCGTGAGGAAATCTGACAATTGAGCATTGGCTTCACGACCCTGGGGCTCACTGGAGGGCCGAAAAGTAAAATGCTAAGAAAATTATGGCGAAAAAAAACAAAGTTGTAAATGGGACCCACAGAAGGGAAGATATTGTGGACTGCCGATCCCAGCATGCTACTCATTGGAGAGTGTACGCATTGGAAGGGCAAAACAAACGACAGTCCAGCCCAGACTTTACAACTTGCCTTTCCCTAAGATTAAGGTGCAGGTGTGCACCGAAACGCGTCAGGGACTACAAATGGCGGGTTCGTATTGCCAGTGCAACGCTAATAAAAGTTTGTGAACTTTTTCTTCACGGAGTGCGTTTTTCAAAGCTCGGAGGCTTTTGGAATAATGTTTGACACGGCTTCTCCGGCCGTGGAAAGACGCACCGCTGCTGACACCGGGATGCTTTCTGTGAGGCTGCAAATCAAGGCAGCCTGTTTCCGGCGTGAGGAAATCTGACAATTGAGCATTGGCTTCACGACCCTGGGGCTCACTGGAGGGCCGAAAAGTAAAATGCTAAGAAAATTATGGCGAAAAAAAACAAAGTTGTAAATGGGACCCACAGAAGGGAAGATATTGTGGACTGCCGATCCCAGCATGCTACTCATTGGAGAGTGTACGCATTGGAAGGGCAAAACAAATGACAGTCCAGCCCAGACTTTACAACTTGCCTTTCCCTAAGATTAAGGTGCAGGTGTGCACCGAAACGCGTCAGGGACTACAAATGGCGGGTTCGTATTGCCAGTGCAACGCTAATAAAAGTTTGTGAACTTTTTCTTCACGGAGTGCGTTTTTCAAAGCTCGGAGGCTTTTGGAATATTGTTTGACACGGCTTCTCCGGCCGTGGAAAGACGCACCGCTGCTGACACCGAGATGCTTTCTGTGAGGCTGCAAATCAAGGCAGCCTGTTTCCGGCGTGAGGAAATCTGACAATTGAGCATTGGCTTCACGACCCTGGGGCTCACTGGAGGGCCGAAAAGTAAAATGCTAAGAAAATTATGGCGAAAAAAAACAAAGTTGTAAATGGGACCCACAGAAGGGAAGATATTGTGGACTGCCGATCCCAGCATGCTACTCATTGGAGAGTGTACGCATTGGAAGGGCAAAACAAACGACAGTCCAGCCCAGACTTTACAACTTGCCTTTCCCTAAGATTAAGGTGCAGGTGTGCACCGAAACGCGTCAGGGACTACAAATGGCGGGTTCGTATTGCCAGTGCAACGCTAATAAAAGTTTGTGTACTTTTTCTTCACGGAGTGCGTTTTTCAAAGCTCGGAGGCTTTTGGAATAATATATATATAAATATATATATATATAGAAATTGCTCTGAAATGGAGGACTTGAAACAGGAAATTGAGAAAGTGATCGATTCCTGGAAAGGGGCTACCCGATAGAAGTGAATTGATTGAAACAGCAGTATCCAGAAAGAGAAGAGATCTCCTGGTCCCAGCAACTGACAGTAGAAGGAATGAAAGATGAAATGGGTGAGACAAAGGGCATAACACGTCTAATCATGGATTTCAACAACCAAAGTGAAGATCTCAAAAGGGCACTAAAAAAGAACTGGAAGATCCTACTACTGGATGAAACTTTGAAAGAGAATTTAACATCGTATCCAAGCATTATCTACAGAAAAACGTCCTTCCTATGAGATATCCTCACTCAGAGTCATCTAGAAATCAAACAACCAATGAATACCTCATGGCTAACTACACCTGGCTTTTGGAAATGCTCCAAATGTAAAGCCTGCGAACATGGTTTTAGCATCACAGAATACAAATTACAGAATGGGAGATCTGAGAAAATTGTGGACCATATTACGTGCAAATCGAAATATGTAGTCTACAGGCTAGCGTGCCCCTGTGGGGAGTCCTATATAGGGAGCACGATTAACAAATTGAAGTTGAGAATACTCCAACACCTGCGGGCAATAAAGAAGAAGGACCCCAATTACCCCATGGCCAAACATTTCGATGAATTCCATCAAAGCACCTGCAGCCTACTGAAATATTCTGGGATACAGATCAGTAAACCATTGCAGAGAGGGGGAGATCGCACATTGCAACTACGAAAACTGGAATCCAGAATGATTATGGGGATAGGGACAGAGTACCCGTACGGACATAACCAAGATGCTGAATTATTTGTACATCTGTAAATAAGACAAAAGGAAAAAGAATGAAAGAAATGAACTCAGGCAAGTTTTGAACTCTAATATCAATTGGCTTCTTGTATATAGGTGTAAATATCATGAACAATCGTGGCTTGGATTGCCCTAAAGACCTGAGTGAAAATGAAATATGTGCAACAGAATAAATTAGTTGATCTTGAGAACTGGGATTATCATCATGGCATGAGAACAACGACTACGAATCCGTATATTTTGAACAAACAGGCATATAACTCGAGCTGTCCTTGAGAAGACTTTATTGTATCATACTGTTTGAAATACTGATACGAGTACTTCACATATATTAAGAAATGGTAGAATGATAATGAGATCGATTCTTACGATTACAAAGGACATCTATCGAGAAACAATTTAATCGCACTACAAAACTGTATATAATGTAAATAGTCGTTAGCAGATGAAAACCATGATTTATGACATACTAAGGCAATGGATGAATTCGTTTTTGAAAGAGAAAAAGGAGGAATAAGAAATTTGGGTTTTGGTTTTCTTTTGGGAATTACAAGTACATTACTGTAATGCAAACAAACTGAATCAGAGTTAATTGTATGTTGCACGCATTTAATTTCACAAGTGCTTCACTGTGATGGTTTAATTTTAATTTTAATTTCTTGCTTAAGAAAATGGCGACTGTTTTTGGCCATAATCTGTGAACAAGGTTGACAGTCTAGAGGAGTAATGGAAATGGAAAAGGGTACTGTGAATAAACACTTCAAAAGATGGTCTAGACATCAGGGACTCTATGGTCCAGTGGAAGGCTAGCAGTAGCCGAAACGTGTAGGCCGTCCCGATTTTGCACGTTATTTTGCACATGGTGTGAATAAAATAAATTTTTGATAAAAGAATCTTTCCTGTTGTTGTGCTGTGACTTCCGCCAGGAGGGAACAAGGAGGCGAGAGGACTAAAAAGAAATATATATATAGATATATATATACCAATTGCATCCCTTTTTTTCTTGTTGCACTAGCACTTTAAATAGTCCCCCCTCCCTTATTGGCATCATGTGACCAAGGCCTCTGTGAAGGCCTAAATGTTTTGATGGCAGGGCGAGCTTCTACAAATAAAAACTAAATTTGCTCACTGCAAACCTTGGGTCGGCTCCTCTTTCCTGGCCTTGAAGCGCTTCGGTGTACTTTGAAGTTCGAGGGTTCCTGGATTGGGTGCGTTGCATATATATATGTATATATATATATATATATATATATATATATATATATATATATATATATATATATGTATATATTACCTACTGGCGGTCGCCAGTAGGTAGTTATAGTTAGGATTTTTTTCAATGTTAAATCTCAAAATTCTATTTGGAATAACTTTGGCCCCGGTTGACGAATCTGCCTGAAAATTTTCTCAAAATGGCCTCGTCGAGCTCCGGTCCTTCCCTGAAAGTTTGGGGGGGATGTGTCAAGCGGGGGCCGAGATAAAAGGGGGGTCCCAAAACGCGTTTTCCCCATGTTAATTTCCACAGGGCGGTCGACCTCACTTTTAGCCCGAACGGCTGAATGGATTTCAACCAAACTTGGCAAAATTGTAGGGACTGGTAGCCCGATGTGCCTTTGCTATGTCTCAAGATATGTGTTCCAGTGGATTTTGAGTAATTTAGGTTCAAAAAAATATATATATCTATGGCAGCGCCCAGGTACGCGCACCGGGGAGCGCTCCGGGCGCGCCACGTGACTTGAGCACAGAAAGCTGATTGGCTCTCGGGTGTCTGTAAACATTCTAAACAGTGCGGAGCGGCCGCCATCTTGTGTCTCGGTAGGATAGAGACACAAGAGGTGGAAAAAAAAGGGGGAAATGACCATAAGGGGGCAGGGATAGCCCCCCCTGACCCCCTAGGTTTGATGTGGGGGCCATAAAAGGGCCCAGCGGGGCCCCACATTTTTTTTTTTTTTTATTTGCGCGGGGGGAGCGCCCGGTACGCACACCGGGAAGCAGACCGGGGAGCGTACCATGTGGAAAAATGAATAATAGAGTTTTTAAAAATGTAGCCTTTTTTTTAAATTGGAGGTAGTTCTAAAAAGAACTGTTTTTTTTCTTCTTTTTGTTGTTTTATATTTTTTTATGTTTTTTGAACCATTTTGTAATTTTTGGGGGTTTTCAGAACACTTTTATATTGTTTTTGTATTTTTCGAGGGGAGAAACGAAAAAACAGGGAATTGAAAATGGCTCAATTGGAGCGAAAAAAAAAGAAAATAAATAATTAGGGTTGATTGGGGCATTTGTGGTTGTCCCCAGCAAGGACGATGAGCTTTACGCTCTGTTCTCCGTAGGAGATGGTCTTCCCACAATATTTACATGTGATTCTGAAATCTGCAAATCGGGGCTGAATGCACGGCATCGTCTCACTTTCCTCTGGTGCAGACGCAGTGGGTTGCTTCCTTTTTGAGCTGGTTCTTGTTGATTGGGGAGGGTTACTGGCCAGTTCCCTCATCTCTGCAGCAGAATAGTTTATAGGATGCTTGCGCTGCATGTGGCGGATCATCGTGTGATTTCCAAAGGAATATTTTTTATTAGGGTTCCCCCTAGAAAGTTCCATGTCACAGATCAGGCAAGTCACCTTGGCTGCATTTACCTTTTTCTTCCCCTGTGGAACCGAAAAAAACTCCCAAATAATGTGTGGTCTGGGCTGGTATAGGGTATTTTGTTCTTGGACAAATGTTCTCCTCCCTTCTTCCTCCTCCTCCTCCTCTTCCTCCTCTTGTTAACCACCAATGAAATCTTGTGGTGGTCCTCTTGGTTGTTGTGGTGGTGGTGCAGATGCACCAGCTGCTGCTGCTACTGAAGCCATTATAAAGATCAAAATGGTACAGAGAGGTACAAGCAGGTCTTCCTCAGTCAAAGGACAAAGTCAGAAGAAGGAAAAAAGGTGGGGTCTTTCATCAGAAGGAAAAAAAATGTTTGGAACCAATGAAAAGTGTTATTTTCAGGTCACATGACCAGTGGCTTCATTATTATGAAACCAAAACTGTTATCAACCAATGAAAAGTGTTATTTTCAGGTCACATGACCCGACGCGCTTACGCTACGCGCCCCGGGGCGTGCTCCGGGTCGCGTAGCGTAAGCGCGTCGGAAGTTTACGATGCGCGATCGTATTCACACGAGTGCTTCCGGGTGCGCTTACGCCGTGCGTTTCACACAGACGCGGCTACGCGATACGTCACAATCATGTTTTCGTTCGCGATAATGGCGCTTACGGGACGCTACCCGGTGCGCGCCCCGGGGCGCTTCATATAATTACGCTTTCCGGTGCGTTCCCCGGGGCCCGCACCGGGAGTGCACCAAGGCAAAAAAAAAAAATAATAAAAATAAAAATAAAAAATAAATCAGGAAAAAATTGTAGGGACTGGTAGCCCGATGTGCCTTTGCTATGTCTCAAGATATATGCTCAAGTGGTTTAACGAAAGTTAACTTTGAAAAAATATATATTGGGCTACATTGGGTTTTATATATGTTAGAGCCCAATGTAGCCCAATGTAGCCAAATGTAGCCCAAAGATGGCCACCAGAGACAAAAAAAACAAATGTAGCCAAAATATTAGCCAGATGTAGCCCAAATATAGCCCAATGACAGAATGTCCCAGAGTGTTCTAACGAACAACTAGTGCGCTAAAAGTCTTACTTATAAACTGAGATTTATAGTTAGGAATTAGCATTAAAAAAAACTTGAAATTCACTGAAAAAAACCATAGGTTTCACACCAGTTATAGTTAGCTAGAAATTTTACTGACATAAAACCAATGAAATTCCCACGTTATAGTTAGTTGGACTCACTACAACTTGCGCGTGCAATGCACTGCTGATGACGTCACATATTACATCACTCATGACATGGTCAGTGACATCACTCATGACATCACTGATGACACCATCCTTGTGACATAGTGACAGACCTCCTTTCACTGTAATGTAACACTTGAAACACATATTCAAAAATAGAAACTACATTTTTATAAAAAATTGAGATACCCATATCAGTTACAACAACCAATTCAGTAATTCAACTATCTATATACACATCCACTCATTCACCAACAGTTCTATATAGTCACTCATACATATACTCACTCATCATATGAAGTGATACACCTATACATCCTGTTACACACCGACAGTCATCCAAAAGTTACTTACACACATACTCACAGATGCAAATAAACTATTGAACATCCATTTATTTGCATATAGAGCAATACACACACTACCACCTTACTTCTATTGAAAATTACACATATTTATTCTCTTAAACAATCACTTTTCGAAACACATACTTATTTAAACAGGAACTCTTACAATCTCTTACTCTCACATATACTCACTTATATGCATCAATATTCACATATTCTAGATTAAAACATATGTAGTTACTGTTTAAAACACTAGTGAGACAGTCATTTACTCACTAACATACACATATACACACTATTCATCCATACAGTCCTGCACATATGAAGTCTTCAAAATACATACAAAAAAGAGTCAGTCACTCATGCATCAATGTTGTAAGTAATTCCAACACTAAACAATACAAACACTCATACTGATACTAATAAAACATCTAATAGCCCATGTACATACACATGTACCTACTCACCATCTCATGCAGCTACTTATACACAAAGTGAAACACTAATACATATATTTAAAAATGTAAACATTACTCACTAATATTTATTTTTCAGAAAGACACACATTCACTGGATGGTGTCATCAGTGATGTCATGAGTGATGTCACTGACCATGTCATGAGTGATGTAATATGTGACGTCATCAGCAGTGCATTGCACGCGCAAGTTATAGTGAGTCCAACTAACTATAACGTGGGAATTTCATTGGTTTTATGTCAGTAAAATTTCTAGCTAACTATAACTGGTGTGAAACCTATGGTTTTTTCAGTGAATATATATAAATGTGGCCGCTCGCTTCATCAAGAGGGTGCGGCTGACTTTGAACATTCAGCGAGATTGGAAGTGCATGCGATACATCTTGGGCGCTGATGAAGGAACAACATTGCCGAAATGCATTCGCCATTGAAACACGAATAAAGGTGCTTCCAAAGGATTCCCCCATGTGGCTGCTGTTCTTCTTTCTGTGGAGAAGTTTGGTTTCACTTAATTTACATTAGCCAGAGACGCACTTGCAGCGACCCCGCCTTCCAAAGTGGCTAGGAGGACACTGGCAAAAGCTTCGGCATTTGTAATTGAATCCAAGTTATTGGTTTGCTCCGTAGCCCGCCAGGAGGTCCAGGACGTAATGAAGCAGTGCTCAGGTGTTGGACCTGACCTTGGGCGAGTTTTGACAGACTTGCCTCTGTGGCTATGAACACTTGGATTGACTGGTTAAGGTGTGTTGGGGACCTGAGGGAGAAACTTTGTTCAAGGTTTTCAAGACTGCACCTTTAAGTTTCCTTTTTTCGCTAGTCACTTTGACGCCCCAAACCAATGTGTTAAGACTCTACTACGCTACCTACCTGGAATCCTGAACTGCATTCTGGGTGTTGCAGTTCCGTGGCATACAAGGAAGTGTTACAGGTGCGTGACATGACATCAAGGGGCGTGGCCGCCCGCTTCATCAAGAGGGTGCGGCTGACTTTGAACATTCAGCGAGATTGGAAGTGCGTGCAATACATCTTGGGCGCTGATGAGGGCACAACATTGCCGAAATGCATTCGCCATTGAAATACGAATAAAGGTGCCTCCAAGGAATTCCCCCATGGGGCTGCTGTTCTTCTTTCTGTGGAGAAGTTAGGTTTCATATATATATATATATATATATATATATATATATATATATATATATATATATATATATATATATATATATATATATGTATATATATATATATATATATATATATATATATATATATATATGCACAAACCTCCGTTCTCCTGCTACAATCACCCTTGATATTGATCGCGCTGGAAACAGACACGGACCACAAATTGGATGCTGGTTATTCTCGTTTATTCAGCTGTCGCCATAACGTTTCGGCACAAAGCCTTGATCACATGACAGCGTAACCATATTTTTTTAGCGTATTTAAAGTGCACAGTGCTCATTAGTGATTGGTTCATTTGAATTTTTCAACCATTGGGTAAACACAGTTGATGGACTCGCATATCACGGTACTACGATATTTACAGGTATTTACAATGAATGTTCACAGTCATTTGCTTACTGACCACTTTCTCTTAATACCGGGATAAATCCCTATATATTCACTGAAAAAACCATAGGTTATAGACCATATATAGTTAGGAATTAGCATTTACAAAACCTTGAAAATTCACTGAAAAAACCATAGGTTATAGACCATATATAGTTAGGGATTAGCATTTACAAAACCTTGAAAATTCACTGAAAAAACCAAAGGTTATCGACCATATATAGTTAGGGATTAGCATTTACAAAACCTTATTTTACTCACACAAAACCATTGAAATTCGCATATATAGTTAGTTGCACTAACTATATATCGCGCACCCGCAATCCACTGCTGATGATGTCACATATTACATCCTTCATTACATGGTCAGTGACATCACTGATGACATCACTGATGACAACTCAAATGACATCACTGATTACAACATCCAGTGACTGTATGTTTCTGTAAAGTTAAAATAAGTCTTACATATTGAAGAATGAGTGGATGTATAAATGTCTGGATGAAGGATTTAATAGGTGCATGACTGACTGTATGAGAGAGTGATTAAATGTGTCTCACTGAGTGCATGGGTTAGTGATTAAACTGTCTTAATTTATGCATCATTATATCTGTTGTTCTGTAAAGTGCTGCCTGTGTTGATCAGTACCTATATGAGTAACTATATGGGTTATTGATTGGTTGCCCAAGTATTTGTATGGGAGAGTGAGTGTGTGTGTGTGGGTGGCTGGGAGGTGTGTGACTCTGTGCATAGATGTGTGAACAGTTCATTCACTAGATGTATGGGTTCAAAACTGCATGTGGAAACAGCTGTATGGGTGGTTGTCTGTGTACATGAGTGTATTGGTGAGTGAATGGATATGTCAGTGCTACGTGTCAAAGTAAGTACATTTGTAAAACACAGTACATGTGAGAGTTGACATATATAAATTACTGTGTATAAGAGCCAGTGAATGTGTGAGTGGCTGCATGGATCATTTTAAACGTGTATCAGTGATTGTAAAAGAGAGTAAATATGAGTTAGAATATGTTTGAATAAGTAAGGTGTGTATAACTGTATAGTAGAGGAAATGAAGGTGTGATTGATTCTTTGCATGACTGACTAGGTGTATGAGTAACTCCATGGATGAGTGACAATCTGTGAGTGTCTGTTTACACTGAGTGTATCTAAGGTTATATTAGAGTCTGAAGAGGTTGATCGTATTATCACATGAATGATGTCATCAGTGATGTTGTCAGTGATGTCATTTGAGTTGTCATCAGTGATGTCATCAGTGATGTCACTGACCATGTAATGAATGATGTAATATGTGACATCATCAGCAGTGGATTGCGGGTGCGCGATATATAGTTAGTGCAACTAACTATATATGCGAATTTCAATGGTTTTGTGTGAGTAAAATAAGGTTTTGTAAATGCTAATCCCTAACTATATATGGTCTATAACCTATGTTTTTTTCAGTGAATTTTCAAGGTTTTGTAAATGCTAATCCCTAACTATATATGGTCTATAACCTATGGTTTTTTCAGTGAATTTTCAAGGTTTTGTAAATGCTAATTCCTAACTATATATGGTCTATAACCTATGTTTTTTTCAGTGAATTTCAATGGTTTTTTAATAGCAAATATCAAAAGCTGTAAAATGTATTATTCTTTCAAAGGAAAAATATATTTTATATGTTTTTAATATAATTTTTTTATTCATCTGCCAAACCCTGACCTCTTAATAGTGCACTGTGGTGGAAATGATTTGGGCACTATGACTGGGGTTGGTCTGGAAATGCTTTTAAAGGATACCTTTCATCAATTGATGACACTTTTTCCCCAAACTGCCTTGGTATATTCCAATATATGCCAAAGACAGAAATGGAACTGGTCCACCCAATTTTGTCCACAATTTGAGAAATCACAGAAACATGTGAATAAATCTGTTTCTGCTTACATGAGAGACTTTAGAATGGGTTCAATATACAACAATAACTTGCGTTACAACATGCAAGACATCTACAGAGGAGATGGTGTGCATTTGTCAGATGAGGGGAATAGAATATTCCTCCTGAATTTAAGACTGTGCATTGGAACCTACTTGTAGGTACCTAAATCAGCCACAGAACCCAATAGCTCTTTTCAGAGCTACCCTACCTCTGATCATTCTAAACGTTTATCTTTTTCTAAGTTTTTTCACTATTTTTCACCAAAGTACGCTCCCCGGTACGCTTACCGGGCGCTCTCCACGTGATTTTTTTTTTTCCTATATGTGCGTCCTAAGCCCCCCTCAGAAAACCTAGAGGGTCAGGAAGTGTCTACCGTGCCCCCTTCTACCCATTACGAACATTGTTTGCCCTCCATCTTGTGTCTCAATTCTACCGAAACACAAAATGAAGGACTCCCGTAACGCTGCCGGTACACGTACCGGGGCGCGCACCGGTAAGCGCTCGATAAAAAAAGGTGGGAAAGTAATTTACAGAAAAACCACTGGAGACACTTTCATCAAATATAGAATAGGCCCTACTACATAGCAGTCCCTACCATTTACCCAAATTTGATGGAATTCCATTGAGACATTTATGCTATAGGCCTGACTAAATATCCTGAGGTAATTTACATGACAAAAACACATATGAAGTGTTAGAATTGACAACCAATTAAAATGTTACTTTCATTTTCTACTATTATTTCATGACATTTGATTGGTTATGTACCTGAATATATATAAAGAAAGAGAGAGAAACACAGCCATTTTGACTACTACTTCCTGAAGTACATTTCAAGAGCATTTTCACTGACAACTTAAACTTCTTTTTTAAAGGTAAGATGTTATTTAAAAAATTTGAAAGGAGAACTATGTTATGCTAATTTGGGAAAACGTTTTCAGATAGTTATTTACTGTCCCTCTGTAAGAGTTAGAGATTGAGATAGGCTTCTCTGTTATAATTATGGATTGAGTTAGGCTTCTCTGGTATAATTATGAATTTACTTAGTCTTCATCACAGGCACTTTTTAATAGTTCTACTTCCTGCCTGAAACCATACAGTGCCCAAAGATAACTTCACTGTTAAAAACTCACAAGTACCTGTCTGAACTTAAACCCAACAGTGCCCTATCT
The DNA here is from genome assembly GCF_964263255.1 of Lissotriton vulgaris. NCBI lineage: Eukaryota > Metazoa > Chordata > Amphibia > Caudata > Salamandridae > Lissotriton > Lissotriton vulgaris. The sequence goes on along the minus strand of NW_028242502.1, from coordinate 164,019 downwards.
CTACTGATATATTTATTTTTTATGCAATTTACAGCAAGAAAATGGAAGCACCACAGAAAGAAAATAATATTTCGTTTCAAATTAAGATTGAAAACAATCCTAAGGAAGAAAATGAAGAAATTGAATTTTTGGATGACACTTTAGACCAAGAATTAATTAAATGTGTTGAAGAATGTGAATCATGGAATGAAAAGGAGGACATACCAGATGATTTAATGTTACAAATTATTTTAGATTTTGAAAAATCAGAACAATAAATTTAGATTTTAAAAGTTAAAATTGTTTGAGACATTATTCTTTTTAATATGAAAATTATGAAATAGTACCCAAAAAGATATAATATAAAGTGAGACTTTATACTGTGCAACTTTTTTGTGTTACATAGTAAGTTTGCTCATAGTTACTTCCTTTCTCCAACTATATTATCTCCAATGTGTATTTATCATCTCTTTATCATCTCCTGCCTCCATATTGTTTCTGCTTTCCTGACAGACTATGGTATGAATTCCATATACCACAATAACTTCTGAAACAACATGCAAGATATCTACAAAGGAGACGGTGTATATTAATTTTTAGACTCTGCATTGGTACCTACATGTTGCTACTTAAATTAAAAAAAAACAACAAAAAGAACAATCAATAAACATACAATATTTGAAAAGTCTATCATTCTTTTTTCCCCATATTACGCTCCCCGGACCGCTTCCCTGTGCGCGTACCGGACGCTCCCCCCGCAAAAAAAACGATTTTTTTTTTTTTTTGCCCCGCGGGGCCCTTTTAAAGCCCCCACATCAAACCTAGGGGGTCAGGGAGGATCTACTCTGCCCCCTTATGGTCATTTCCCCCTTTGTTTTGGCCACCTCTTGTGTCTCGATCCTACCGAGACACAAGATGGCGGCCGCTTCGGACAGTTTCGAATGTTTACAGACACCGGGGAGCCAATCAGCTTTCCGCGCGCAAGTCGCGTAGCGCGGCCGGAGCGCTCCCCGGTGCGCGTACCGGGGCGCGCTTACAGATATATATATTTTTTTAACCTAAATTACTCAAAATCCACTATTGCACATATCTTGAGACCTAGCAAAGGCACATCGGGCTACCAGTCCCTACAATTTTGCCAAGTTCCATAGAAATCCATTCAGCCGTTCGAGCTAAAAGTGAGTCTAACCGCCCTATGGAAAACTCAATGTTAAAAACACCTTTTGGGACCCCCCTTTTTTCTCGGCCCCCACTTCACGAAACCCCCCCAAACTTTCAGGGGACGCTCAGAAACAAAATGTGCCATTTTCCAGAATATTTCAGCCAATTCCGTCCTTCAACGCCAAAGGTATTCAACATAGAATTTTCAGAAATCCCTATTCAAAAAAATCCTAACTATATATACCTACTGGCGACCGCCAGTAGGTAAAATATATATATATATATATATATGTATATGTGTGTGTTTCAGTTTTCTTCCGAACCTCCTTCCACTCCTGGAGCACGGCGAAGGGTCACAGCACAGCTTACATTTGGGACATTTGATAAAGCCCTCCTTGCGTTTTAACCAAATTGAGGTATTGCTTGCTTGTTGCTTCTTCGGCACCACGTTGCTGACTAACATTTGTTTTAAAGAGCCTGCTCTTCTGAAGGTTATTGCAGGTCTTTTCTGAACTAATTTACTTAATAGTGGGTCATTTCGTATTAGGAGCCAATGTTTAGTTAGAATATTTCTCACCTTCCCATGTTGGCGATTAAAAGAGGTGATCATTCTAACTTGATTACCCTTGGCTTGTTCTGATTTAATTTTGCTCTGACTTTTATTGAAGAGGATATCCTCTCTTGATCTTTTCTTTGCTCTCTGAATTGCGGTTTGTACATTATCCTCTGTATAGCCTCTTGCTTTAAAACGAGTTCTCAAACAACTTAATTCTCTGTCTAGTACATCCTCTTCACTACAGTTGTGTATTGTCCTCAGACATTCTCCATAGGGAATGCTTCTTATTAAATTATAGGGATGTAAACTGGTTGCGAGAATCAACGTGTTTCCTGCTGGTGGTTTCCTATAAAGCATAGTATGCAGTTTAGAGTCTTTGACATAGATAGTTAAGTCCAGGAAGTTAACAGAGGTGTTACTTATGGTGCTAGTAAATTTCAGATTTAAATCATTTACTTGGAGTTTTAATGAATTTATTGGCTGATGTAGATGAAACAAATCCAATGTAGCACATTATCCTCCCATTCTGCCTGGTGGATAACCTGGACCACCTGCTCCTCCCACCAGCCCATATTCAGATTCGCATAGCTGGGGGGCGAAGCAGGTGCCCATCGCTGTATCACAAGTTTGGTGAAACAGCTAGTCATTAAAGAGGAAATAGTTGTTTTTCAAACAAACAGAGGCCATAGTCAGCAGCATCTGTGTATGTGACCATAGTTTAATTGGTTGATTGCTCAGGAATGCTTAATGGCATTCTTCATGCCTGAGGCTGGTATATAAAGTATTTACATCAATAGTTACCAGCAGCAGGTCTTGGTCCCAGGGAAGATCGTAAATGTTCTTTAAAAAGTCCCCCGTATCCTGAATGTAGGAAGGGAGCCCTTTAACCAAAGGGCACAAAAATTAATCTATAAACTTTTAGGTGTTTTCTAAAGCTCCGCCAATGGCAGGGATAATGGGGCATCCTGGAGGGTTCTTAAGGCTTTTGTGAACTTTCGGAATTAAATAGAATACTAGCACCACAGGGTTATCAACTTTTAAAAATAATAGTTCTTCATGTGTAATTAAACATTGATTATACCATTCCTGTAGTTGCACATTGTACAGCCTAAAGCTTGTGTGCATGATTGTTTCAGTAATTTTAACATAATTACTCCGATAGTTCAATTGTTTATAGGCTTCATTGAGATAGCTTGCCTTATCCCACAAAACAACATTCCCACCCTTGTCAGCAAAGTCGTTAATTACTAACTCATTGAAGACATCAACTGAGTCTCTGGTGATCATTGACATGAATATAGACTTTGGTCTAAAGTTTGTAGGAGCATTACTGCCAATCTCAACTCCTTGCTCCCTAGCAACTTCAAACACCTGGCTGGTAGACATCTGTTTATCCATATTGAGACTAGATGGATTTATCTCAGTTGCATTGTCCATGTTAAGACTAAGTGAACTTGTCTCACTTGTATTATCAATCTGTCTTAAATCTAGTAAGAGATCCATATCGGCCACTGACTGATTTCCTGATTGACTGGCATCCATAGATGCATTTCTTATTTCAAGTGTCCTTCCATGCTGGTTCAAAATGTTTTTTAGCTTCTATGTTCTTACAAACTTAAAAAGGTCCACTTTTGTCTTGACATAATCAAATTCAGCTGTCGGGCAATACGATAGGGCAAGGTTAAGAATATTTTTTCTATATCAGATAGTGTGATGTCACTCAAAAGGATTATTGTTGCATCCTTTTCCGTCACTATTTTAGAACTTATTTGTACTTTGTCTTGTTTGCTGCGTTGGCATCATTTGAACCCCTTGCACCTCTGTTGCCTTTGCCTCTTCCTCTTGGTGGTCCTTCGCTGATCGCTAGTGGTCTTGGACGGAGATTGAATCTCCTCTCTTGCTCTAAAAATCCAAACTCGTTGATGATGGAGGGAACTACTGATACTCGTTGTCTATTTTGCCCCTCTTCTAGATCGGAGTTGACTTCAGAGCTCTGAATACTGCTTAGTTCAGATTGTGCATCTGGTCTGGGTTGATCCTTAGTATTCATTCCTTGTCTGCTTAGATTTTCAAATTTTTTAGCAAAGGTGTCAATTTGACCTTGTTCATAGTCATTTTTGTCTCGTAAAATGTGGTGCCTTTCTCTCTTTAATTGTTGTTTCCAATTTTCTGAAATGCTCTTTCATTTCATTTTTGAACTTCTCAATTGCTTCTTGATTGGTTTCATTGGAGTATCAGTAGTACCCTCCGTCATCGATGAGTTTGGTTTTTTAGAGTAAGTTCCATAATGCAAGTTGAGTATGGCACCCCTTACTAAAATAATAGAGTTAAGGGAGAGATCTGAACTTAACTTTAATGTGTTATATAAATAACCTGTATCTAGGGAAATGTAATCATCTATTTATCTACGACATGTAACATTGTTGTAGCTAGTCGGTTAAATTGATGTAAACTGTGTTTTCTAGAACTAATGAAAAGCCTAATTCAGGAAACATACTGTGGAAAATGTTAATCTATTCTGAAAGAAACTTTTTTTAGCAGAAATGTGCCTTGAAAACAATGTATATTTATATTGAGATGCAACATTTATTGTGTTTAAAAACATGAAAGCATGCAAAAACTACCAGTCTTTCTTTCAATACACTTGTTTGGTAGTCATGTCACGTGGCGCGTTACGAGCACGTTTACTTAAAAACTGGTTGCATTGTAATGAGAAAAAAACTGCTGGTGAGCAAGCCTGCTGGACAGGTGAAACGCGTCCTATCAGCCGACTAATGAATTAAATTTGGCAATAACACGGCGTCGTCATTCCTTGGATTACGAGGTGATCGAATATATATGTATATATGTTCTATGAACACCCACTTGGGACTGTATGTCATATTGCCTAATCAGGGACCATTTGGATTTGTTCAACCGACTGGGGTGTGCATATGTGCTTTTCTAATGTGTTAACCCACTTGGGTAATCTTATATTCTGTGTAGTGATTTTTGGCCTCATTAATTCTGACTATTGATTTCTATAATTTTGCGATGAATCGCCCACTTGGGATTATGTATTGAATTGATTGTTACAGTAGAAACTACATGTATCCTATTGCCAAGATTTTGATGGCTATGGTTTAATCAAAGAAAATGTACATAGTACACTTTTTTGACAAAATGCGCTATATGATGATAATTATCTCTATGTTGTGCATACAAGCATTGTAGTCCAGCGATTTGCCACCCATTAAGACCTCTGATTGCACTGCTATGAAGAATTATTTGGAGGTTAAAAACGGCATCCATGTTTGTAGTTCGGTTGAATAACATTATTTGATATGATAGATTATGTTATGAGCATAAATTAAAAATGGATTTATTGTCTTTCCATTATGAATATAAACCTCTGTAATCTGTGATAAAAAAGGATTACTTATTATTTAACATACTGTTTCCAGATCATCATGTCGTATTTCTGACACCATTATAAGATGGTCGACAGTTCTCTTTTGTTTTGAATACTAGTCCATTCTCACTGTTAATGCTTTTATGTCACATGCACTTGTTATGTTTTGTTTAAATGTCCACTCCTAAGAGTAATGAGTTTACCAGTGAGCAAGGCAGTTTTTGCCGAAACGCGTTGGGTGCTTCTTGTTTGCTCGATGCATTGAAATAAATCTTCTTTGGAGCAACTATCAGAGTTGGTGTTATTGTCGGAGAGGAGTGCACGCGTGCTTGATTGCGCGGTGAGGGATATTGCAAACCAGGCTGCCTCGGACCCGGAGGTGCACCGCGGCTGAAAGTGTCCCGGCATTTTCAGAGGGTGAGAAACATATATATATATATATATAACCAAAGGTTACAGGGACATTATAGTTAGTCTAACATTTCACTTGTACAAAACCAGAGTAAAACAGGAGTTATAGGTATTGAGCTAACTATAACTTACGCAATGCTGATCCCATCACTCTCACTCTGTACTGCTCTTGAAAAGGTTCCCTGGGACTCCATCTGGGCTCAGCACTTTGAAAGAAGCAAGAGCCTCAATAGAATCTTTGACTTCATGTGAGTTCCTTCCCTATCAGTGGCATAGAGGCAGTTGATTGAAAATCCCTTCTAATGCCATAATGGATTAAAAATGTGTAACCCATCCCTGTGCTGGGATAACCTGTACCATATTGGGAGGTACTACCTCATTGAGTATAGGTTGGTTAACCACTTTCCAGAAAGCAGAACTATTTCTTGGCTCACAGGTAGATACTAGCTGTTCCCAAGCTTCCTTTTTAAGCTCATTCTTCTGTGACTGAGTGACTGGGTGAGTAAGTGGCTGTATAGGTGAGTGAGTGGCTTTTTGAGCAGAGGAGCGGAGGAGAGGAGCCGCAGGTTGCAAGATCGGTTGTGCCTGAGGCTGAGGAGAACAAGCCCCACAACTCTAGGACAAATATGAGAGCCGGGTTCTCAGCTGCAACTTCAACCATGAGGCAGGTTACTAGCGGGACGGGATAGGCGAGGCTAGAGCCACTGTACCTCTCGGTCATGCGGAGGCGGCCGTCTTTAGGCCAGTGCAGCTTACGTGATAAGCAAGGACTGCTCCCATTCCAGGCCCATTCTCCGACGAGGAGCGCCCCCTACCCCCCCTATGATTGCATTCAATTGCGCTAGAATTGTGAGTCCTGGTTTGATGCTGTGATGCATGATGTGTTCGCCAGCTGCTGTTTGTTGCAGTCCGGTTCCGCTGACCCCAGTCCATAGGAGCCCGTGTTTTGCAGTGTGCACTGAGGATGCAGGAGCATACGCAAGTAAGTGAGCTGAAACCACTGTTTGTTGCAGTTGGGCTGTTTTGGAAACAGTAACTCCATTACTAAAGGATCTATTAAGAAGTAAACAGAAAAGGGAGACTGGTCCAAATGACCATGTAGAACAAGTTGAAATGGAAGGGGTATCAGAGAATGGATTCAGTTATGTTGCTGTGGATGCTGGTAGCCAAACCATTCCCAATACCCAGGATGGTTATCCTTAATGCAAAAAGTTAGCTAAAAAAGCTGTTACGTTAGAAAGGCCTCCTGAATTTATATCCAAAGTCGTACAAGTTACTTCAGACACCTTTCTAAAAGTAAAAAGCTTGCAGGGGACTCCTAGAATGGCAGATCAGGAAGGGTTTCCTATTTTTAAAACCCAGCTAAGCTGTGGAAATGATTACGTTTTAGGGGCCTCACATTTCAAGGAGAAAGAGAGGAAGGAAAAGAAGAGAGGGAAAAGATAAAATCAATATGCAGATATTAAAAAAAACGGGCAAAGGAGATTCTGCTTCGAAGAAAATATAGAGTTCATAACTAGTATGGAGGCTTTAACTCAACCTCTGCACACATCTCCACAAGTTATTGAGCCGGAAAGTGACTTGGTGAACTTACCAGACAAATTAACAGTGGAGTCAATGGCAGCATATGAGGCACCTCCCCTGAATATTTTGGCTCCCAAAATTGGTCTTGCTAATGCCCCATTTGAGGGGCCTGTATTAGTTACAAGAGCAGAATAAAGGGAGCCCTTCCACTATATTCCATCTGTAGTAAACCCTTTGGCTGTCCCCTTTTCTGTTTCTAATAAAATGGGAGGTCATTCAGAGATAGTTGGTGTAGATCCCACCTGGCGTAATGTGGATACCTGTAGACTGGATTTCATCCCTTTGATGCATATTTATGACTTATTCAATCTAGTGACATAAATCTATTCTCCCTATTAACCACTGAAGTTGGTCAAAAGTCAAGAGAAATATTTCATTCAAAAATTACTGTATATTTGATTTTGAAATGGTCCGAAGGTTTTCAAAGTAGGGGGAATGATGCCAGATACAGCGCCTTAGACAATAGATCTTTGCCATCCCAATTACTACCAGTTAGTGGGGGGTCTTTGCCTGATTCAAAGGAAATACAATTCTGCATAGATATATTTGATAGACATGTGTCAATTAAAGAGTTCCCTTCCTTTCCCCTTCAGTGGAATTCTAAAGACGAGAGCCCCAAATGGAACTGGTTACCCGGAGCATTGTCGAGTGTCTCTAACTGTAACCACTCACACCGTCCATCCTACTAACAATGAATTAAAATCATATTCTGGAATGTGGCAGGAATAAAGAATAGTAGGGAGAAGTTGATTTATTTGAGTTCTCTAGATGCGGATGTGGTGTATCTCCAGGAGACCTGGTGCACGGATTACTTGATTTGTAAGGGCTTTCTCACTTTAGATTGCAAAGCACCACCTTCCAGGAGGGGACACGCAAATGGGGTGTGGCCTGTCTTTTGTCTAATAAGATCGAATGGAAGTATAATTGCTATAAAGATCCTAGCAATTTAATCCTGGTAGTAATTTCATTTAACCTTGATGGAAATGTGAGAAGACCTCAGCTGATGCTGATAATTGCCCACATTCCACTAGATGCCTCTGATAATGCCCTCTTAAATGAGGTGTTCTACTACATTAAAAATACCCATGACAAAGAATCTCCCCCACACATAATCTTGGTAGGAGACTTGAATTGTAAGATTTCTAATTTTACATTGGATAGATTTCAGGATAAAGAAAAAGATGAATCCATGTGGATCTCACAAGCTCTCTTTGCCCAAAAAGAAGAACTAACAAGAGAGGGACAATGTTAGTGGTTGAATTAAAAAAGGTTGATGGTGTGATAGTAAATGCAAGACTTCCTTCTGATTCACCAGCAGCTTTTACATGTAAAATGTCTAGGGGAGAGTCAATATAGGACTACGTGGTGGTGGGAAGTATCTCTATTTTTGTCCTGGGAGACTTAAAGGATTCTGATTCCTTTTGTAGTGATCACAAGCTATTAACTCTCTTTATTCATTTGTATTTGTCTCCTCCTGACCAAAGGATATTAGATGGTGAGTCTGTTAGTTTTGGTAAGAAAACAGGGAGATGCCATTGCAAAACAGGGCTACTCTAGGTCTCAACAGCATCTTTGAGGCCACTTTAGAGAAACTACCCAGCTGGGCAGGAAAAGAGAAAGTTTTAAAGTACTTATGCAATAGGTAGTGGAAACTGCAAAATATGTGAACCAAAGGAAAAGTTTTAAAGGGGTCCCCCGATCCCTTCTGCCGTTAAATTATAAAATAAATACTCTAGTCAGGGAACAGTATCTGAATTATTCCTCAGAAAGATATTATGAAATATTATTATTAAAAGGGAGGAGGAATCAGGTAAAGGCCAGGTTAAGAAAGGAGAGGAAAGATTGTATATGGATAAAACTAAGACAAATAGTTTCAAAAGGCCAGATAAGGACCTTTTGGTCTCTGGTTGCGGAGGGTTGTGGATCTGGAGCTCGATCACTCTCTTTCACTATTGGAGAATATAAATGGGTTAGTTTTATTCAGGGACTATGGGCCGGATGTAGGTCGGTCGGTAACGGCCGAAAATCGGTATTTTCGGCCGTTACCGACCGAGATTCACAAAATGGTATGTAGGGCCACATATTTTACAGATTCGGTAAATTTACCGATCGGTAAATTTACCGAATCTGTAAAATACCGAATCGGTATTTTTACCGATTCGGTAACAATGAGATGTAGGTGGGACTCTTCTGAGTCCCACAAGCCTTACAGAATCGGTATTTTACCATGAAATCCAACTTCATGGTAAAATACCGATTCCGGTGTGCATGCACATGTGTGCATGCACACCTGTGCCATATGACAGGCAGACCTGCCCTTAGGGCAGGTATGCCTGCCACATGGCCCCGAATCTTTTTTGGGGGTGCTAGAGGGTGTCAAAGTGACACCCCCTGCACCCTTGTCAAAATCGGTATTTACCGATTCGGTAAATACCGACCGGTAATGCCCCATTCATTCCTATGGGCTTCAAAGCCCATAGGAATGAATGGGGCATTACCGGTCGGTATTTACCGAATCGGTAAATACAGATATTTACCGATTCTGTAAAAGGAACATCTGGATGTTCCTACATATCCACCCCTAAGATTTACCGATTTTTAATTACCGAATCGGTAGAATTCGGTAACTAAAATTCAGTAAATCTATTTTACCTACATCTGGACCTATATGCAATAAATGAGGCAGCAATTAAGTACCTGTTTCAAAGGAGGACTATGCCTAGTATGGATCGGCTCATAAAAAAGAAATAGAAATGGTGATCAGGGGAATGCTACCTCAGCGGTAATGGGCCCTGATGAAATGCCAATCACTGTTGTAAAAACAAAATAGTACACTATGGAGGAAAATCCTTTGCCTGGTTTTTAAGAATTGTTATGAAAGAAAAATGGTTCCCCCCCTCCTGGAAAGGAAGTTTTATAGTTCCACTATTCAAGAAAGGAGACCATGCACTTCCTCAAAAATATTGTCAGATTGTGCTTCTTGACATGGTGGGTAAAGTCTTCGCAAAATGCCTCTTGACCCAAATTAGCGATTGGGCACATGCTAATAAAATTTTACCTATGGAGCAAACTGGGTTTAGGGCGAAACACGGAACAATTGATAATCTGACTGCCGTCCAGGTAATAAATGAAAATATGTTAAAATTAGGGGAAGAATGGTATATACGGCTTTTATTGACTTCTCCACAGCCTTTGACAAAGTAGACCTTTCTTTGCTGTGGAGTAAGCAGCCGTGTAGAGTATTATGGGGAGGGGCTAGAGGTCTTTCTCAAGCTTACCCTACTGCAAATGGATTAAAACAAGGATGCCTACTGTCCCCCGCTTTCTTCTTTATACATTTCAGATCTCCCTGAATATCTGGTCCAAAGTGAAGGCATCCCCCCGGCAATTGGGGGAAAATCATTTGAGTGTCTACTCTATGCAGACAACATAATAATCTTTGATGTATCCCCTAAGGGATTAAATATTCACCTGCAGGAGCTCCAAAAATTCTGAGGCTCACTACCTTAAGATCAATATATCAAAAAGTAAAATTATGTGTATGCATGGGAGAAAGAAACTGAAGTATAGAAATTTAGTATGGTCTGTAGGTGGCCAATAATTGGAACTTGTAAAATTAGACACCTTTTTAGGAAAAATAGTGTGTGGCAACCTATTCGATAAAGCCCATATAGTAAATAATATCTCTAAAGCCACCACTCAGGAATAAAAGAATGGGCTCCCTTTATAGGTCTAACGGGAAAATACATTTTACACTTTTATTGGAGGTCTTTCATGCAAAAATCCCTGCCTCCATGCTGTATGGTACAGAATTGATTGATGTAGTTAAATGGAGCTTTTTAAAAGCAGCAGAAGGCTGAATTAAAAAACATCTAGCCTCAGTTATTTCGGCATGTCCTGCGGCTTCCCTCAGGCTAGAATTTGGATTGAGAAGTACTTGGGCACAGGGTCTCGTGGGGGTAGTGTGTTGGGTCTTAGGTTTCGCAAAGAGTGATTATGGTACACTTAGGTTTTGGCTTTGAAAATACATTTTAGAAGATTTAAAAGAGCAGTTATTGAGTTTTAGAAATGTTATGACTGATTTATTTGCTGCAATTAGACCAGTCTTTGCTCTTTACTTTAGCACCATATCAATGATGGGCCATCCTGAAACAGGCCACTTGGGATTCAAGTTTCTCAAGGGATAAGGAAGCTTATATTTTAAAGATGTGTAACCATCCGGCTATTGACTCCTGCTTAATAAATTAAATACAGTACAGGCTTATACAGTAAAGTACAGGCAGAGTGTACCGCTTTTGGTTACTATTGAGTCAGGGTACACTCCCTTTAAATCCTTTACAGGCAAATGGTATGGTTCATCACTGCTCTGTATTCTGTGCAATAACGGCCTCCAAGATGTTAATCATGTATTATTTATTTTCCCAGCTTTGTTAAAAATAGACCAGACCAAAATGTGTACAGCTATCTATTCTTTTGGCCTCAGCGGAATGTAATCTCATTATGAACCCCCATAACGAAATGTTCTGTCATAGAATTTTTTAACTTGTTTATGTGTTTTTTTAAATTTATATAAAAGATATGTAGGGACGAGCTGCTACTATCTGTTTTGTGAGGGCAAATGTACTTTTTATCTTGTCATGGTGTATATATATATATATATATATATATATATATATATATATATATATATATATATATATATATATATATATATATATATATATATATATATATATATATATATATACATATATATATTACCTACTGGCTATCGCCAGTAGGTATATATAGTTAGGATTTATTCCCTATGGGATTTTTGAAAATTCTATGTCTAATAACTTTGGCGTTTGTGGACGGAATCGGCTGAAATTTTCAGGAAAATGGCACATTTCGTTTCTGAGCAGCCCCTGAAAATTTGGGGGGGTTTTGTCGAGGGGGGGCCGAGAAAAAAGGGGGGTCCCAAAACGCGTTTTTCCCATGTTAATTTCCATAGGGCGGTTGGACTCACTTTTAGCTCGAACGGCTGAATGGATTTGCACGAAACTTGGCAAAATTGTAGGGACTGTTAGCCCGATGTGCCTTTGCTAGGTCTCAATGTATGTGCTCCAGTAGTTTTTGAGAAATTAACGTTTAAATCAAGATATATATCTGTAACAGCGCTCCAGGCTGCGCTCCGGTTCGCTTACTTTTCGCGAAACGGAACTTTGCGATGCGAAGCTGATTGGCTCCCCCGTGTCTGTCAACATTCTAAACAGTCCGGAGCGGCCGCCATCTTATCTCTCGGTAGGATCGAGAGAGAAGAAGAGGTGAAAAACGAAGGGGGAATTTAATGAAAGGGGGCAAGGTATACCCCTCTTGACCCCCTAGGAATGTTGTTGGGGTTATTAAAGGGTCCCGTGGGGAAAATAAAAAAAAAATGATTTTTCACGGTAGAAGCGCTTCACGGGCCGCGAACTGGGCCGCAAACTGGTAGCGAAACGGGAATTCGCCATTTTGTGCTTCGTTTTAATTAAATTACTAGGTATAAGGGGGTGCGGGAGACGTATCCTAATCCCCTATGTTTCATGAGGGTGGCTGAGGAGGCTCATATATGTTGATACATCTCTTCCAGCAGCTGTGCGTGAGCTTTTTATTTTTTTTGCTGCGTGACGTCTGTTAACGTTCGATTCAATGGAAATCAGGAAGTGTTGACCGCCAATTTGTCACTGCGATAAAATATTTTGTTATAAATGAATCCTTATTGATAAACATTGTCTGCGCCATCTTGCCTTTTTTCCAATGCCACAATTTTGTCGTGCACGGCAGCCATTTTAGATGCCAGGCTGGTCCCAGGCTATCACCTACCCCTGCGGATGTAGTTTATGGCCCCAGCTGTAGAGAATCCAGACATGCCAACCCTCCCGATTCAGGCGTGAGACTACTGATTTCAGTGCTAGTCTCCCGCCTCCCGATTTCTGCAAGCAAAAACCCGGGGGCATATTACCAACAACTAGCGATAATTTTTGTCTCTAACTTGTTTAGAGACAAAAATTATCGCCGCACATCGGCGATTTTTATCGCAGATTTAGTTTAGTTTTAGTTTAAAGGAGTTTGTAGAGCGCTTGGTAACGCCTCCCGGCGTGTCCCCGCGCTATGAAGAGAGAATGCAGCAGCAGAGGAAAAAAGAAGAACCAGTTCACACAGCAAAGAGGCAAGTTTTCAGCTTCTTCCTGAATACGATTTCATTACTCTCCAACCTGATATCTAGAGGCAGGAGGTTCCATTGCTTGGCAGCTAAGGTGCGAAATGATCTGCCACCCATTTTAGCTTTTTTGGGGCAGGTAGTTTTGAGTAGACCCATTCCTTTGGATCCAAGAGATCTGTTAGGTTCATACACAGACACCAAATCAGACATATATGCCGGAGCTCTGTGATGAATTATTTTATGGCACCAGAGCATAGCTTTAAAAACAATCCTCTTACTGATCGGTAGCCAGTGGAGGGCTGCTAGAGAGGGACGTGAAGGAGCTCGGCGGGGAAGCCTTAGCACCAGCCGAGCTGCCGAGTTTTGTAGAACCTGTAGCTTTTTTATATTTTTCACTGATGTCCCCATGAGTAGCACATTGCCGTAATCAATACGGGACGTTATTAGTGCCTGCGTCATGGTACGCCTGGAGTTAATGGGTAACAGGTCTAGGGTGCGGTTGAGGGTTTTCATCACCCCAAAACATTTGCCAACAGTCTTCTTTACGTGGCTGTCAAAGGACAGTTTATTGTCCACCCATACACCTAAGTTCTTCGCCTCTTGTGCAGGCGAGGGCAGAGGACCCAGACAGCTGGGCCACCACTCTGTCGTCCATTTGACCTCATTGCCTCCCATAATGAGGACCTCTGTTTTTGTCCCATTAAGTTTCAAACAGTGTTCATTCATCCACATAGCCAGTTTGGACATGCAGGCGTTGAAGTTATCAGCTTCCTTAGAAGGGGCATGGGTCAGAGATATGAGGAGTTGCGTGTCGTCGGCGTAGGAGACAAGCTCTACGCCGAACGACTGCACCACTTCTGCCAGAGGGGCCATGTAGAGATTGAACAGGGTGGGACTCAGGGCAGAGCCCTGAGGAACCCCCTGTTCCAGCATCACCCTGTCAGAGAGGAAAGTCCCTCTTTGAACTTGGAAGGTCCTGTTAATCAAGAAAGATTTCAGCCATCCCAGTGCCTTGTTGGTAACTCCCGCTTTATTTAGACACTGTAGCAAGATGGAGTGTGCTACAGTGTCAAAAGCGGCACTGAGATCAAGCATGATGAGGGCCATTGTCTTTCCCTTATCTGCTCCCTCCCGTAAGGTTTCAGTGGCCCTCAGGAGAGCTGTCTCCGTAGAGAAGCCCTTTCTAAAACCTGACTGAGATTTATGGAAAACATTATGGGTCTCAAGGTGTTCCATAAGTTGACTGTTAGTGATTTTCTCTGCTAACTTGGCCACATAAGGTAGCAGGGATATGGGTCGTAGATTGTCCATTATGTCCATGCTGATGTTTGATTTTTTCTTAATGGGTAATACTATTGCCTGTTTCCACTCCTCCGGAAGGCAGGAGGTAGTAAAGGAGGTGTGTAATAAGTGCCTGAAATGGGGTTCTAATACAGGAAAGGCTTCCGCAAAAATTTTCGGGGGTGCCGGGTCCCTAGGAGATCCCGATTTGATTTTGTTGCACATTTTGGACAGGATTTCATAAGAAGGAACTACAAAAGAGTTTAAACAAACAGGTGTATTTACAAGTTTGTCATTTTCTATGAAGTCCATGGCCGAATCTGTCTGGTTTGAGAAGCTAGTATAGATTTTTTGGATTTTGCCTGCAAAATACTGTGCAATATTATTGCACGCTTCCACAGAATCATTGTGAGCGGGGGAAGTCACGTCCACTATGGATATCTCTTTGTATATCAGAAACAGTTCCTTGGAGGAATTGCCTGCTTCCATAATACGGGTGTGATAATGTTCTGCTTTGGCCAGACGAACTGATTTATAATATTCTCTCTGTGCTGTTTTATATTGTGTTTTAATATCTGCACAGAGATTCTGGCGCCAAGCTCTCTCAAGTTTCTTACAAGCCGTTTTCATGGCCTGTAATTCTTGGCTAAACCAAGGAGCAGTTTTCTTAGGCCTCCTGGCAATGGACAGGGTGCGACTTGGGGCTGTGATGTCCAGGGCCTTGGTGACGATATTGTTTAAATTGTCATTAGCTGCCTCACAGTCGACCCCTTTGGGAGGGCCTTCGTCATGAACAATTGCCTTAAATGAATCAAGAGAGAAGTTCTTCAATGTTCTGCGTTTGTATCGCAGGGATTGATGACGAACAATCTCCGTTCTGTCAAGCTGGATTGTGATGGGAATAATATAATGGTCCGACCAAGGTATGGGTATAGGATCAGAGGGATGCACTCCCTGCCAGTTTCCAAAAACGGGGTCTAGTAAGTGTCCTAATTGATGAGAAGGTTCTTTATTTTTTAGATCAAGCTGAACAGATTGCAATTCCATTCGGATATCCTCAGCGTTTTTATCTAAATGATCTTTTTATCTAAATGATCATTAGCAAGGTTTATCGCAAATGCGATAAAAAACGGCCGCAATGCATGAATATCGCAGAAAAGTCAGCGATATTCATGTATTATCGAGCAAATGCTCTTAGCCATGTTATCCACCTCCCATTGGATAACATGGCTAAGAACTGCTCAGGGCACTATCACTGACATGCAAAGCGGGGCCCACGATGGTCGCTATCTCCTTTTAGCTGTCACTAACTGGTGTTAGCGACAGCTTGGTAATAGGGAGATAATTTTATCTCCGCTTTCTTGGCTTTTAAAGCCAAAAAAGCGGAGATAAACCCCCTTGATAATATGCCCCATGATTCCTCGGGGGTTTCAGCTGACAGGGCTTGGTATTGTGTTACGTGGTAATTCTTCCAGGAAACGTCAGAGGGTCGATGCAGGGGTTCTAGAAGGGGTGATAAACCATTTAAGCCTCATAAACAAGCGCATGGTCTTTTAAAGATCTGTGAAGTACTCGGGGCGGCGGTGTGTGTGTGTCCTCTTTCAGGAGCGGGCGGGGGGGGGGGGGGGCACTGCCAGCAACTTCCAGGCTAGGCAGTGTTCAACACTTGCCTCACCCTTTCTCTGCCTGCTATTGCGCTCCATGCTTCGGAAAGGTAAGAAAAAGAACGTGCATTTGAGTTTGAAATGTCCGATCCTGTAGCAGTACACTTGCAAAGCCCACACATGACAATAACCCGATTCAAGGCCCCATTCACCCGATTTTTAAAAAAATATAGTACTCCAAGAAAGTAAGATTATAAAACTTTATTAACTTTAAAATATAATGAACGGAACAAAAACTGTAAAAACTTTTAAACATTTTTCACCAAAAAAAGCAACAATTGTCAGAAGCTGTCTTTTCTGCGAATAGTCCCAAGGCAGCACAACGTGCTGAGTTCTGGACGGCACCCAGGTGATGTCGCCTGGGTGCCGCACTGGTTTTGGTATCCTACAATGCTGCTCCGAAAATTGGCGTGGGGCGTCCCGGGTGGTGCGGGGGGAGGCCTCGTCAGTAGTGGTCTGTTGTGCGAATAGTCCCAAGGCCAGTAGAACGCGCTGAGATGTTGATGGCACCCAGATGATGTCCAGTAAACTGCCACACTGGTTTTGGTATCCTACAATGCTGCTCCGAAAATTGGCGTGGGGCGGCCCGGGGGGGGGGCGTGGGGGAGGCGGCGTGAACGTGCTTCCCCAGGTGGCGGCCATCCAGCTGAGTTGCGCCCGCTCTTGCGGCTACAGCGTCTCGCTCACCATGTTGTTGAGTTGCTCCCACTCTTGCAGTGCAGCGATAGGCGGCTGCCACATGACTCTTAAAATGGCGGACGGCTCTTCGGTTTTGGGCCTGGTCCACTGAAATGGCCCTGGGACACCTTGGAACTCGGACGCTTGCCTGCTAGGGCTTGGGCTCCATTCTCGAAAAGCGTCCCCTCAGCCGTGAAGATTCTACAAAAGTCTTGGGGGCCCCCGACTCCCGCAGGCTTCCGGTGGGGAGCGGCTGCCATGATTGCTCGCGGAATGACCACGATGGAGCTACGAGATGGTGGTGCTCTCATGCTGACGCCAGCTTTAGTCTGAAACATCCAGAAACAAGGTGGGGCTTTCATCGTTTGGGAAAAAAAAATGTTATAAACCAATGAAAAGTGTTATTTTTAGGTCATATGACCAAGCCTTCCATCTTTAGGAAACCAAAAGTAAAATGAACCAATGAAAAGTTTTATAAACAAGTCACATGACCTGTTATGCGGCATAGGGCTACAAAAAGCGTAGAAAATTCGTTGGCACGTGAGGCGGCGTCAGTAGCGGACCGATGTGCGAATAGGCCGAAGGCAGCACAACGCGCTGAGATCCGGATGGCACCGAGGTGGTGTCCAGCAAATTGCCGCACTGGTGTGGCCATCCTACAATGCTGCACCGAAAGTCGGCGTGGGGCGCCCCGTTGGCCTGTGAGGTCGCGTCAGTCAGTGGGGGCTGTGCGTCTCCCCCAAGATGGAGGCTCCTCGGCTGCAGTGCGGCGCCCCTTAGCGTTTCACTCGCCGTCCAACTGAGTTGGGTCCGCACTTGCGGCTACAGTAGGCCGAAGGCAGCACAACGCACCGAGAATCGGGTGGCACCGAGGTGGTGTCCAGCAAATTGACGCACTGGTGTGGCCATCCTACAATGCTGCGCCGAAAGACGGCGTGTTCAGCTGAGTTCCGGTCACTCTTCCGGCACAGTGACTCGAACGCGCCGAGATCCGGATGGCACCGAGGTGGTGTCCAGCAAGTTGCCGCACTGGTGTGGCCATCCTACAATGCTGCGCCGAAAGTCGGCGTGGGGTGTCCCGTTGGCTTATGAGGTGATGTCAGTAGTGGACCGATGTGTGAATAGGTCGGAACCAGCACAAGGCGCCAAGATCCGAATGGCAAGTCCTGGATGTTGAGTGCCATCGTTGAGAGTTCTGAGCAGTGCTTGGAAGACTGTCTGAAGCTTATTTGCACCTGCTGCAGCTTCACTATTGCCCTGGTGTGGCCAAAGGTCGCACATGACATAGGCGGCCGGCTCCCGAGGTCCGGCGGAACTTTTTTCCTTTTCTTTTCTGCTTCTTGTCCTACAATCCGTTTCATCTGAAAACACGACCAGGTCCCTGAATGTGTGCAGGGGGACGCTATTGAGTGAATGAAAATGGCGGCTTGACACAAAGCTGACTCAAGCGTTGCTGTTGATGCTATACAGACAAAAATTGGTTTTCAGTTTGTACATTCTTCAGGATTTTTTTTCCATCCAAGGCTGATTGAGAGTTTGTAGAAAAATGGCTTCAGATTTTCCACATACTACTCTTCAACATTCTTCCTAAATGTAACAATGTGAAACTCACTAGGAGAACGGCTGTTTATTTTTCCTTTCAAAATGCTGCCAATAATATTTTCTGAATGGAAGACACCATCTTGTAGCATAAAGGGCCGAAAGGGATTCTGGTCTGGCCGATGGTTGGTGGAAACATTTTGACTATATCTTGGACCTGCCCGGCCTCGCCCAAAATGGCGCCGGTATAAATGGGACTCGTAACTCATTGTTGTGTACTAGTTGAACAACCTTGATATCACGAGATATGAATGCAGTTTTTATGCTCATGGCGGGCGGGGACGAGAATTGATTGAATATTTCGACATCCCTATTGATATTAAGTTCTGATGTGTTATTGATTACTGTACTATTGAAAGTTCGAATTAACGTCACCCATGGTACTTGCACGCAAATGTATATCTAGATAACTTTTTTGTAAGTGGCCCTGTCGTATTTTAATTATAAAATGTACGTCCACCGATTCCGCAATTGTTAGACACCTTAGTTCTTGCAACCTAATGGCTCGTTCGTTACGTTCCTCCATAATGTAAATGTCTCCTCATCATATACGATTCCAGTTTGCTCCGTGGCCGGCCCACGTGGTTATAGGCCCGTATTTGTATACTGACATTTTCACAATAAAGCTTTTTAAAACAAAACATGGTAGTAGTATTTACATTGGTAAAGTTTTTACTTTTAGTCACTGTTTTCGAATCAGTAAAAGGCAAGTGAAATAAAGTAGTCCAATTACATGACGGATAAAAGGTATAATATGTAGGAACGCAGTAAAGATAAATGGTCAAGGGCAGTTGTGTTTTTCATTTCTGCAACATAAAGTGATCGATAAGAATCTGATAATCAGGCGTATCGGCGACTAAGACAGCAGGCCGAGTCTCTTTTACTCAACGGCTCCGTCATGGAACGAAGAAACGCCCTTTTTCTCGAAAAAGGAATATATTTTACTTGCAGGACAGTTGTAAATTTTCCGGGAAAGTACATTAGCCTGGAATATTATAACATATATGTTTTTAAAAAAATAATGTTCGAAAACAATAAAAAGCGTAATTTTTAGGTCATATGACCAAGCTTTACATCATTAAAATAACAAAAGTAAAATGAACCAATGAAAAGTTTTATTAACAAGTCACATGACCTGTTATGCTTACGTTACGCGCTGCGCGCCGCGCCCCGGATCACTTCCGGGTGCGCTAACGCGGCGTGTCATATAACGCATGACGCGACAACGTAGGTCAAGAATATAGTCAAAATGTCTCCACCAACCAGCGTTCGGAACACAACCCCTTTCAGCAGTCCAAAAAGTTCTGTTAAATGACAACAGAGGGGACAGGCAACAAGAACCATCAGTCAAAGAGGGGAGGGCAAGTTCTTCTCTTCCGGGTCATGTTGGGGCGCTACCGGAACTGATCGAATTGGTAGTCTACAGTGTTTCTGGATGTTTCAGACTAAAGCTGGCGTCAGCATGAGAGCACTACCATCTCGTAGCTCCGTCGTGGCCATTCCACGAGCAGACATGGTAGCCGCTCCCCACCAGAAGCCTGCGGGAGTCGGGGGCCCCCAAGACTTTTGTAGAATCTTCACGGCTGAGGGGACGCTTTCGAGAATGGGACCCAAGCCCTATCAGGGAAGCGTCCGAGTTCAAAGGTGTCCCAGGGCCATTTTAGTGGACCAGGCCCAAAACCGAAGAGCCGGCCGCCATTTTGAGAGTCCTGTGGCAGCCGCCTATCGCTGCACCGCAAGAGCGGGAGCAACTCAACTACATGGTGAGCGAGACGCTGTAGTCGCAAGAGCGGGCGGTAAACAGCTGAATGGCGGAAGAGGCACAGTGTAGCAAAAGCGGGCGGAATGGCAACTGAAACGGTAAAGGGGCGCCCCACTACAGCGTGTCTTCAGGTCAAACGGATTGTGGGACAAGGTCCAGAATAGAAGAGTCATCAAAAGGCAAAAAGTTCCGCCGGACCCCGGGAGCCGGCCGCCTATGTCGGGGGCGATCTCAGGCTACACCAGTGCTATAAGACTTGGGGAGGGGGTCGGAGCCAAGCGTCTTCTCCGAGTCCATGGCCATCACACCGCCCCTCGGGGGCCTCCGTCAAGCTGTTTAGTAAGGTAACATATCACATTCTTTTCAAATGCAGTCAGGTCCACAAACGACACTCACTTACTTTGAGAATAGTGAAGCTGCAGTAGGTGGAAATAAGCTTCAGACAGTGTTACAAGCGCTGCTCAGAACTCTGAACTATGGCACCCAACATCCAGAACTTATGCCATTTGAGAATGGCAGTGACATTGAAGCAACTCAGGGACCAAAACCATTAACGTACTTTCACGTATGAAAATCTTACTTGGGGAGGGGGCAGGAGTGAAGCGCCCCCTCCCAGTCCGCGCCACCACACCGTATGTTGAAAATCTGAAGCCATCGTTCTACAAAGTCAACCAACCTTGGATTGAAAAATCTAGAAAAATGTACAAACTGAAAACCAGTTTTGGTCTGCATAGCATCAGTAGCAACGCTTGCTATCAGAGTGCATGAGTTTCATGCTCGATCGATTGAGCTAGCCGGATCGGGCAATAAAAAGTATAAAATAGTTATGTAAATAGTTATTTAATAAAATGTTTTACCCTCTTTCTTTGCTGGTGTGTTGTCTATATTTTTAATATTTGCATAGGGTTTGTCGTTATTTTGGGCGGGATGGGTGACGGAGCCGAGCTGTCTTGCAGCCCTCATGGTGTGGAGCTCAGTTCATCTCACTATTTTCGTATTTCTCATGAAGGGTTGTTTATAATATTTCTATTTTAGCGAGGTCAAAAAGAGATCCAATTAGTGGTCTACTGATTTTGCTCGATTACTTTTATTTTTTTACACGATTTTTCACGATCTGCAAAGACTAAACAGAGTATTGCGACTTTGTGCTTGTTTGTAAATAGAGAATGAACCAAAGAGAATCAATTGTAAAACAGTAAATGCTTGGATAATAATCAATCAAATGGAGAGACAAGCAGGCAGGACGGATTACAACGGGGGTAAAGGCCTGCGTTAACTACTCTTCACTATCTGCAAAGAGAGAGTACTACTAAGAGAAAAGAGGGGAGGGGGGCAGCGTTCAAAGCACATCAGCGTGCATAAACACGAAAATTTTTTTACCTATCACGTACTTGACATTTGACAGCTTTTCATATTTGCTATTAAAAAACCATTGAAATTCACAGAAAAAACCATAGGTTATAGTCGATATATAGTTAGGAATTTGCATTTACAAAACCTTGAAAATTCAATGAAAAAACCATTGGTTTTAGGCCATATATAGTTAGGGATTTGCATTTACAAAACCTTATTTTACTCGCATAAAACCATTGAAATTCCATATATAGTTAGATGCGCTAACTATATATCGCGCACCCGCAATCCACTGCTGATGATGTCACATATTACATCATTCATGACATGGTCAGTGACATCACTGATGACATCACTGATGACAACTCAAATGACATCACTGATGACATCTCAAATGACATCACTGATGACATCACTGATGACATCTCAAATGACATCACTGACAACATCACAGATGACATCATTCATGTGTTAATACGATGAACCTCTACAGACTCTGATATATCCTTAGATACACTCAGTGAAAACAGACACTCACAGACTGTCACTCATCCATGGAGTTACTCATACACCTAGACAGTCATGCAAAGAATCAATCACACCTCCAATTTCTTAACTATACAGTTATACACACCTTACTTATTGAAACATATTCTAACACATATTTGCTCTCTTATACAATCACTGATACAAGTTTTCAATGATCCATTCAGCCACTCACACATTCACTGGCTCTTATACACAGTAATTTATATATGTGAACTCTCACATGTACTGTGTTTTACATATGTACTTACTTTGACATGTAGCACTGAGATATCCATTCACTCACCAATACACTCGTACACAGTCAACCACCCATACAGCTGTTTCCACATGCAGTTTTGAACCCCTAGATCTAGTGAATCAACTGTTCACACATGTATGCACAGAGTCACACACCCCCCAGCCACCCCCACACACACACTTACTCTCCCATACAAATACTTGGACAACCAATCAATAACCCATATAGTTACTCATATAGCTACTGATCAACACATGCAGCAGTTCATAGAACAACAGATATAATAATGCACAAATTAAGACAGTTTAGTTACTAACCCATGCACTCAGTGAGACACATTTAATCACTCTCTCATAAAGTCAGTCATGCGCCTACTAAATCCTTCATCCAGATACTTATACATCCACTCATTCTTCAATATGTAAGACATATTTTAACTTTACAGAAACATACAGTCACTGGATGATGTCATCAGTGATGTCATCAGTGATGTCACTGACCATGTCATGAATGATGTAATATGTGACATCATCAGCAGTGGATTGCGGGTGCGCGATATATAGTTAGCGCATCTAACTATATATGGAATTTCAATGGTTTTATGCGAGTAAAATAAGGTTTTGTAAATGCAAATCCCTAACTATATATGGCCTAAAACCAATGGTTTTTTCATTGAATTTTCAAGGTTTTGTAAATGCAAATTCCTAACTATATATCGACTATAACCTATGGTTTTTTCTGTGAATATATATATATATATATATATATTTTCACTGAAAAAACCATAGGTTTCACACCAGTTATAGTTAGGAATTAGCATTTAAAAAACCTATTAAATTCACTGAAAAAACCATAGGTTTCACACCAGTTATAGTTACCTGGAAATTTTACTGACATAAAACCATTGAAATTCCACGTTATAGTTTTTTTTTACCTCAATGTTGGATGCTCACTGATCCACCTCGCTACGTGCGTACCCATCCCAAGCCATCATGGTTGGCCCTGCTTTAACCGCCTATGGGTCAAACGCTTACACACTGATCTACCCTCCTAACCTCCCTAAATCCGCCACAAAAGCCTTAAAACACCTCACCCTGAAAAACCATCCCGAGACACTGATCGCGGACCTACGCTTCTGTGCGGACATAGGCACAGTCACAAATGACTTGGTTTTCTACTCCAGAAGAATCCCTGCTTGGCGTAACACCCTCTCACTATTCCTTAATGTTCACTCATACAGGAACATTCCCTACGGCACTAAGCTCACAATAGCGCATTCATCAACGTTTCGAGCTGACCTCACCATCACCCTCTACAAAAGTGGCATTGTACTGATCCAAGCCTCACCCAAAAACCTTGACAAATTCTCAGAGTTTTTCACCACTCTCCGAAACCACGTGCACGACACATGGTCGCCGACCAACTCCCAGCCTAACCGTACACCTACTTCCTCGCCCAATACAGAACACCCGAATCCCATCACTACGCCTACATACTTCCCTAACGCTATGGACCTGAGACCACCCCTCCACGTGAGTCTACCCCCACTCGCTTCCCACTCGGAATCCACAGCTCCCATCACAGTGCACCTTAACCCTATCCGACCGCTTCAACTACCCCGAGCGAACCGAACACTGAACCTTTGATCCCCTCCCTCCTGGCTCCCCCCTCAATCTCCAGGACCACTACATCACCAACGAACGGGGCTGTGACCGGTCAAACCAGCTCCGCTAGCACTCAGCCACCCCCTCTATGACCCCATACACAATCCACCCCAGCCACCAAGTCCCACCCCCCTCAGTGACTCCTGCTGTAGCAGGTCATGCCAGCACTGCTAACACTCAAGCCTCCTCTCACAAGACTCCCAGTTCAGTCCACCCATACCCTCCAACACCCCCCCACAGACATCCATTCCTTGCACTCCAGAGCCTCCAAAATAATTCAGAACCTCCACTCCTCCATCCTCGATCTTACAAACCTCCTCCACCTCGCCAAACTCTCCTTCGCTAAGCTCAAGCCTCAGCCTGCCCCCCTTCTAATCCCAGAGCTCCCCAAACGCCCATTTCCGACTTCCTCAAGGCATCTACGCCCTCACAAGCACACTAGCTGCCTGTCTGAGGAGGAAACCTTTGACCTTGACCTCACCTATAACCTCGCCCTCACCACAACTAATCCACTAGATCTCACTGAAAAGGAGATCCAGGACATCCTTCTGGACCGTAACACACCCCCTACTTCTCCTTGTCTACCTGACGTGAGTGACGTGAGTGCTGCACACCCCATCCGCACGGTAGCTATCGACCCACACAGATTAGCCGCCCCCAGTAATAGAAGAATGCTCAGAAGCAACCTTACTCCAGTGCCCCTGGCCGTCCCGACCCCCGCCACCACCCCTCCCCCCATTATGACCGGTCTCTTACTCAACTGCCGTTCTGCAGTGAAGCATTTGGCCGATGTCGCCGCACTCATACTGAACAACAACACCGACATAGCCATTATAACAGAATCATGGCTTAACGAATCTTCATCCCCATGCCTCGACCTCTTAATCCCCCCCAACTTCAACATTGCCAGGCTCGACAGACCACACAACAAAAAAGGAGGTGGAATTGCCTGCATCCATCGCTCTAACCTCCTTGTCACTGAGCTGTTAACGGATGCCACTGACTCCTGCGAATATCTAGCCCTCTCAGTTTACAGTAGGACCATCCACCTATGCAACCTACACATCTTCTATCATCCCCCAGGCACAAATGAACCTTTCACGGACTACCTCATGGAAGTTATTACAGCCAAGAACTCCCCAAACACCAAGGACATTTTCCTCGGCGACTTCAACCTGCACTGGAATGACCTTAAGGATCCCCATGTCAATGCCATTAAAGACCTATTGGCCGATCTAGCCCTGACCCAAGCTTGCCCTCTCCCAACCCACTCGAAAGGAGCAACCCTAGACTGGATCATCTCCAAGGAAACCACCGTCAAGCTCACCTCGATAGAGCCCTGCGACTGGTCCAACCACCATGCCATCGCCTTTCTGTTACCTAGCACACGAAAGACATGGTCACCACAACAGGTACTCCCAAAACGCTGGGTCAGAGACACCAAAAACCTTGACATCAACAAACTTGAGATCCGCTGCAAAACCGACCTACCCCCGCCACCCCACATCACCTCGGTCAGTGACCTCAATGATCACTCCTCTGCTACAATGTCAAACATGTTGGATGACCTAGCCCCTCTTAAACTAAGAAGAACTCAAGTCAGAGATAGAAACCCATGGTTCACTGGCTCCCTCAATGATGAGAGAAGATCCCTCCGGCAATATGAAAGAATCTGGAGACAGCACCCCTCGACAGATCACCTAAAACATCTTCGACAGGCCAGAAATATCTATAACAATAACATCGTCAAATCAAAAAAATAATTCTTCAGAGCGGAACTAGGAAATGCCCAGAACAGACCTCGCAAACTCTTTGAGATGATCAAACTCCAGTCGAACAAACTGTCCAAAACAGCGAAAGAAAACCCCAAGTCTCTCATCTCCTCTGAGGTTTTCTCTTCATTCTTCGCAAACAAAATCAAAACCTTAGATACTGAACTCAAGGCCGCCTCCTTCCCCCCGCCGAACTTTGACCCCCTGCTTCCTCCCTCTCTGCCGCCATGGTCCTTACCGAAGAATTTAGCACACTGGTCCGAATTTGCACCCTATGATGAAGTCACTGTCGCGAAAATCCTTGCCTCCCTGAACCCCAACAACCACTTCAATGACCCGCTCCCTTCAAACTGTCTCGCGACAGTTTTCAAATCCATCATTCCCAGCTGGACTGCAATCATTAATGCCTCCCTTCGACAGGGATCAATACCGACCTCGCTGAAAACAGGTCAAGTCCTACCCATTCTGAAAAAGCCGTCGCTGGACCCAGCCTCCCCAGACAACTTTAGACCAATTTTCAACATTTCGCTCCTGGCAAAAGTGCTCGAAAAGTGTGTACAAATACAGCTAAGTCACCACATTAACAACTTCTATCTACTCGATGACTGCCAATCAGGCTTCCGACCGGGGCACAGCACCGAAACCACCATGCTCCACATCGTTGATGACGCTCTTCAAGCCCTTGACCAAGACAAAACCTGTCTCCTGATCCTCCTTGATCTATCATCGGCCTTCGACACGGTCAACCATGAGATGCTACTCGAATAGCCTCAATCTCAGGATGGGTTTAGATGGCACAGTCCTCGACTGGTTTAGTTCTTACCTCCAAAACCGATCCCAGAGATTCCTAGTCAATGGCGAACTGTCCGCTCCCTCCGTGGTCACAGTGGGAGTCCCTCAGGGTTCGACATTGTCCCCCACCCTTTTCAATCTCTATCTGGAACCTCTTGCCGAAGTCCTGCGCACTGCAAATATCTCCTTCCATATGTACGCTGATGACACTCAGATCTACATAAAAATCTCATCTCTTGCAGAGATCCTCACCCTGAATGAGGCCCTAAAACTGACCGTCAGTTGGCTCTCCTCCAATCAACTTAAACTCAATGCTAAGAAAACTGAGTTCCTTCTAATCTCCCCGCCCAAGAACAACCCTGATATCCAGACTTGGATCAAAGCCATCACAGCCTTGAACTGCTCCCCAACCATTGTGAATTCAGCCAAATCGCTGGGAATTACCTTAGACTATAACCTAAACATGCGAGACCACATCAACACAATGGCGAAATCGGCCAGATTCCACCTGAGCTACCTATGGAAATTGAAACCCTTTCTAGACGCTCCGGACCTAAAACTCGCAGTCCAATCATTAGTCATATCTCGACTGGAATATGGTTGCTCCACCCTCTCTGGCTTACCCAAGATCTCGCTGGCACCCTTGAAAGCCTGCCTTAACGCAGCCGCCAGACTACTTACAGGTTCAAAAAAATTCGATCACATCACTCCTCACCTAAAAGCGTTAAACTGGCTCCCCTTTGAGGCTAGGATTCACCTCAAGCTTGCATGCATCACGCACAAAGCCCTTCACTTGAACTCCCCCGCGTATCTTGCACAGAAGCTGGTGTTATCCGGAGGAAACAGAAACTCGAGATCGACCAAGACCCTCCTACTCCGGCCGGCACGCTTTAGGAAAATAAAAACCTACAATCGAGCTTTCACCGGGACTGCACCAAGAATATGGAACTTCCTCCCTCCCGACATCAGAAAATCACTTCCTTTGCACGCTTCAAAAAAGAGGCCAAGGCCTTTCTCATGGGTAAATTCCTTGGCTAAACTCGTTCCCGCAGCCTCCTGAGAGACTATTGCCTTGTCCTGAGTCCTTGTACATTTCTCTTTTGTTTATTGTATTATTTCTGTTCCTGCTTTTATAGCTTATTCTATTCCTCAATGTACAGTACTTGTATGCTACCCCGTCCCACCTACGACCCCCTGTTTCTGTAACTTCTTCGACGTACTGATTTTCCTTTTTTTTGCCTGTTTTTGGTTTTTTATGTCCTGCCGTAACCTTGTATTACTCTATTGAATCTGTAAAGCGCTCTGATACCCTCACGGGTCAAGTTTGCGCTCTATAAAACTTTAAAATAAATAAATAGTTGGACTCACTATAACTTGCGCGCCTGCAATGCACTGCTGATGACGTCACATATTACATCACTCATGACATGGTCAGTGACATCACTCATGACATCACTGATGACACCATCCAGTGAATGTGTGTCTTTCTAAAAATAAATATGTTTTATATATGTATATGTAAAGGTCGATGGAAGAATAAATGTTTAAATAAGTGTCTTAATGGATG
The DNA here is from genome assembly GCF_964263255.1 of Lissotriton vulgaris. NCBI lineage: Eukaryota > Metazoa > Chordata > Amphibia > Caudata > Salamandridae > Lissotriton > Lissotriton vulgaris. Next base: position 135,834 of record NW_028242502.1, on the reverse strand, counting down.
TTTTAAAAAAAAAAAATATTGGTTCACTGGCTTATTAAGTGTATCTTAGTGAATACATATATTAGCGAGTATTGTTTAAATATTTAAATGTTTGTATCAGTGTTTCACTTTGTGTATAAGTGGCTGCATGGGTTGGTGAGTAGCTACATGTGTGTGTATATGTGTTATTAGATGTTTTTTTTAGTATCAGTATGAGTGTCTGTATGGTTTGGTGGGGTTGTTACTTAGCACATAGATGCATCAATGACTAACTCACTGTTTGTATGTGTTTTGAAGACAGCATATGTGCAGGACTGTATGGGTGGAAGAGTGTGTATATGTGTGTGTTAGTGAGTGAATGACTGTCTCACTAGTGTCTTTATGAGTAACAACATATGTTTTAATCTAGTATATGTGAGTATTGATGTATATAAGTGAGTATATGTGAGAGTGAGAGATTGAAAGAGTTCCTGTTTAAATAAGTATGTGTTTGTATAAGTGATTGTTTAAGAGAGTAAGTATGTGTAAGTTTCCTTAGAAGTAATGTGCTAGTGAGTGTATAGCTGTATATGCAAATAAATGGATGTTCAATAGTTTATTTGCATGTGTGAGTATGTGTGTGAGTAACTTTTGGAAGACTGTCGGTGTGTTAATGGATGTAAAGGTGTCTCACTACATATGATAAGTGAGTATATGTATGATTGACTATATAGAACTGTTGGTGAATGAGTGGATGTGTATATAAATGGTGGAATTACTGAATTGGTTGTTGTAACTGGTATAGGTATCTCCACTTTTTTGTAAATGTTAGTTTCTATTTTTGAATATGTGTTTCAAGGGTTACATTACACTGAAAGGAGGTCTGTCACTCTGTCACAAGGATGGAGTCATCAGTGATGTCATGAGTGATGTCGCTGACCATGTCATGAGTGATGTAATATGTGACGTCATCAGCAGTGCATTGCAGGCGCGCAAGTTATAGTGAGTCCAACTAACTATAACGTGGAATTTCAATGGTTTTATGTCAGTAAAATTTCCAGGTAACTATAACTGGTGTGAAACCTATGGTTTTTTCAGTGAATTTAATAGGTTTTTTAAATGCTAATTCCTAACTATAACTGGTGTGAAACCTATGGTTTTTCAGTGAATTTCATAGGTTTTTTAAATGCTAATTCCTAACTATAAGTCTCACTTTATAAGTAAGACTGTTAACGCTCTAGTTGTTCTTTAGAACACTCTGGTACATTCTATCATTGGGCTATAGTTGGGCTACATATGGCTGATATTTGGGCTACATTTGTTTTTTTTGTCTCTGGTGGCCATCTTTGGGCTACATTGGGCTACATTGGGCTACATTGGGCTACATTTGGGCTACATTTGGGCTTTAACATATATATAGCCCAATGTAGCACAATATATATTTTTTTCAATGTTAATTTTCGTAAAAACCACTTGAGTATAGCAAAGGCACATTGGGCTACCAGTCCCTACAATTTTTCCCATTTTTAAAAAAAATATATATATTTTTTTTTTTTTTTTTTTTTCCTTGGAGCGCTCCCGGTGCGCGCCCCGGTGAGCGCCCCGGAGAGCGTGCTCGTTTGAAGCGCCCCGGTGCGCGAACGGGGAAGCGTCCCATTAGCGCCAATGTCGCGAACGAAAACATGATCGTGACGTATCGCGTAGCCGCGTCCGCGTGAAACGCACGGCGTAAACGCACCTGGAAGCATTCGACGCGCTTACGCAACGCGCCCCTGGGCGCGCCCCGGGACGCGCCCCGGGGTGCGTAGCGTAAGCGCGTCGGGTCATGTGACCTGAAAATAACACTTTTGTTTGGTTCACAACAGTTTTGTTTTCCAAATGATGAAAGACCCCACCTTTTTTCCTCATTTTCACTTTGTTGTTTGAGTGAAGAAGACCTGCATTCTGTGAGAAATGGCTTCACTGGTAGCAGCTGCAGGTGCATCTGCACCACCACCACCTCCACCACCACCACAAGGACCACCACAAGACCACATTGGTGGTCATGAAGAAGAGGAGGACGAAGAGGAGCAGGAGGAGAGGCAATATCTGCCTGAGGACAATCCCCCATACAAACCCAAAGAACATTTTATTTGGGAGTTTTTCAAAATGCCAAGGGGTGCCAAAAAAGTAAATGCAGCAAAGGTGACTTGCCTCATCTGTGACCAAGAACTGTCAAGAGGGAACCCAAACAAGAAATATTCGTTTGGGAACCACACGATGATAAGGCATATGCAGAGGAAGCACCCAAACAATTATTCAAGAGCAGAAGTCAGGCAACTGACCAAGAACCCTCCCCATCCTTCTACTTCAAGCACCTCCAACCAACCCTCTCCATCGGGTGCAGAGGCTAGGGAGATGGTCCCTAATGTCCAAACAAAGTTTTCAAAATTTAAATTTGTTTGCATATATTGCAACAAAACAATATCATATGGTGAGCGGAGCATCACTTTACTTCATCGAGCTGCAGACAACCATCACTGCCGGAAGCAACCTTAATTTTTTTCTATTTTTTTGCTCCAGTTGAGCTGTTTGCAATTCCCTGTCTTTTGTTTCACCCCAGAAAAACTACAAAAAATATAAAATTGTTCTGAAAACCCCCCCAAAAAAAATGTTCCAAAAAACAAAAAAATATATAAAACAACAAAAAGAAAAAAAAAACAGTTCTTTTCAGAACTACCTCCAATTTATATGAAAATGCTACATTTTTTAAAAACTGTCTTCCTTTTTTCCCCCATGGTACGCCCCCCGGTCCGCTCCCCCGCGAAAATCGAAAAAAAAATAATAATAATTTTATGCCCCGCGGGGCCCTTTTATGACCCCCACATCAAACCTAGGGGGTCAGGGGGGTCTACCCCTGCCCCCTTATGGTCATTTCCCCCTTTGTTTTTGCCACCTCTTGTGTCTCGATCCTACCGAGACACAAGATGGTGTCCGCTCCAGACTGTTTGGAATGTTTACAGACACCCGAGAGCCAATCAGCTTTCTGTGCGCAAGTCGCGTGGCGCGCCCGGAGCGCTACCCGGAGCGCGTACCGGGGAACTGCCATAGATATATATATTTTTTTTAACCTAAATTACTCAAAATCCACTGGAGCACATATCTTGAGACATAGCAAAGGCACATTGGGCTACCAGTCCCTACAATTTCGCCAAATTTGGTGTAAATCCATTCAGCCATTCGGGCTAAAAGTGAGGTCGACCGCCCTATGGAAATTAACATGGGGAAAACGCATTTTGGGACCCCCCTTTTATCTTGGCCCCCGCTTGACGCATCCCCCCAAAACTTTCAGGGAAGGACCGGAGCTCGACGAGGCCATTTTGAGGAACTTTTCAGGCAGATTCGTCAACCGGCGCCAAAGTTATTCCAAATAGAATTTTGAGATTTAACATTGAAAAAAATCCTAACTATAACTACCTACTGGCGACCACCAGTAGGTAATATATATATATATATATATCCAGAAAAGCATTTCCCCGTTCCGGAGCCCCAGACTCTTCAGGGCGGCCTCACACAATGAGCACGGAGCAGCTCATCAAACACCCACAGGTCACACAAACACCGTGAGGCCCAATACTGTGAAAGTGGCTTTATTTCCAAAATCCAGCAGCGCCAGTTTCCATTTGTCTAACGTTTCGGCACCATTGCCTTGATCACAGACTGGAACACAAGCGCCCAGGTGCGCTTGGGCGTACTTTAACTGATTGCATCACGTGACTGACATCACCATACTACTAGTCCCACAGTGCATTGTAAAGGTATTAAAAAAATGCAAGCTTGAAGTCCAAAGATGTTAAGTCCTTCGTGGTGATTATTTCGAAATACAAGCACTGTTGTTGCCGTGGGGGCATTTTTAAACACAGTCAGGTGAGTTTGTACATACCGCAAATGTTCTCATGGCATGTTACATTCAGGAAAGATAGCTTTTCACTGCATGATCATAACAGGATATCGTCCTGTTTGAATCCCTTCCATGCGCCGTTCTTTTTTTGCTCTAGTGGCATTCCTTAGTAGGTTGAAGGCGCAAGTGAGTCAGGCTCCTCCATTAAACATCCAGAAAAGCATTTATATATATATATATATGTATGTATGTATATATATATATATATATATATAGAGAGAGAATATATATATCTATATATATATATTACCTACTGGCGGTCGCCAGTAGGTATATATAGTTAGGATTTTTTCTCTATGGGATTTTTGAAAGTTCTATGTCTAATAACTTTGGCGTTTGTGGACGGAATTGGCTGAAATTTTCAGGAAAATGGAACATTTTGTTTCTGAGCAGCCCCTGACAATTTGGGGGGGGTTTCATCAAGGGGGGGCCGAGAAAAAAGGGGGGTCCCAAAACACGTTTTTCCCATGTTAATTTCCATAGGGCGGTTGGCCTCACTTTTAGCTCGAACAGCTGAATGGATTTGCACGAAAGTTGGCAAAATTGTAGGGACTGTTAGCCCGATGTGCCTTTGCTAGGTCTCAATATATGTGGTCCAGTGGATTTTGAGTAATTTAGGTTCAAAAAAATATATATATCTGGGTGGAGCCTAACCACACATCTGATCTGATTGGCTGTCAGCACTTCATCCAAGAAGTGTTGGCAGCCATCTTGGGACCAATATACATGATAGCACCTCATTAAAAAGCATTGTAGTTAATAGAGGGTTTTAGGACTTTAGTTACATTATAAATCATTTGTTGATGGTACCATACTCGTTTTAGGAATTGTGGTGGGTTCTAAGGTGATTTTACCATGTGAAAAACCTTCTGCTGTGATATCATGAATATTGTTTGAAAGAAAACTAATATCTCATGATTTTCCCACAGTGGTTTGGAAGGGGATCTATAAGCTAAACTGAAAGCATATTTTCTGTAAATTCACATTATCTTTCTCAGTCATGTGAAAATGAAGTCTGACATTCTCAGTAAAACATGTACATCCAACAAGGACAGAGACTGTCAGTTGATTCCTTTGTGCTCTACTGCAGCCTCCTAAAGTGTTCTAAAGAACAACTAGAGCGCTAACAGTCCTACGTATTACAAAGGTATAGCACACCTGGAGCCATCGTGATGGGAATAAAGTGGTAACTCTTAAAACATTTAATTTAAAAAGGAACAAAATGAGGGGGTATATTATGCAATAGAAGGTATTATTAGTGCTGCAGAAAGAAAAATTAGGGCACATTTTGAGTGACTTTTCAAATCCTCTTCTATTTCATTAAAAAATTCTGACATGCAGTCTCCCAAAATGGCCACCAGAGACAAAAGAGCCCAAATGTAGCCCAAATATCACCCAGATGTAGCCCAAGTATAGCCCAATGACAGAATGTCCCAGAGTGTTCTAAAGAACAACTAGAGCGCTAACAGTCCTACTTATTACAAAGGTATGGCACACCTGAAGCCATCTTGATTGGAATAAAGTGGTAACTCTTAAAACATTTAATTTAAAAAGGAACAAAATGAGGGGGTATATTTTGCCATATGAATTATGATTAGTGCTGCAGAAAGAAAAATTAGGGCACATTTTGAGTGACTTCTCAAACCCTCTTCAATTTCATTAAAAAATTCTGACATACAGTCTCCCAAGATGGCCACCAGAGACAAAAGAGCCTTAATGTAGCCCAAATATCACCCAGATGTACCCCAAGTATAGCCCAATGACAGAATGTCCCAGAGTGTTCTAAAGAACAACAAGAGCGCTAACAGTCTTACTTATGACAAAAGTATGGCACACCAGAAGCCATCTTGATTGGAATGAAGTGGTAAGTCTGAAAACACTCAATTTAAAAAGGAACAACATGAGGGGGTTAATTTTGCCATAGAAAGTATGATTAGTGCTTCAGAAAGAAAAATTAGGGATCATTTTGAGTGACTTCTCAAATCCTCTTCTATTTCATTAAAAAAATTCTGACATGCAGACTGAAACATGCACTTTGAATACCAGCAGCAGACGTCCCTGGTGAGCAGTAGCTTTACTACAGTGATCTAATGTGCAACTAGAGTGCTAACATTCAGAATTTATGGCAAATGTGTGACACATCTGAATGCCTTCTTGATAAAACCAAAGTAAACAAGCATTGAAAATGCAATAGATCTCGCCCTCGTTTAAGTTAAAGCCATTCTGTTTGTAATGAGGTGGCTTTTTAGCTTTGCTTTTATTAGTGTTTTTTCAACTTTCATGTAAATAACATGCATCTGTATGCATATAAGTATATGTATGCATGCATTTATGTTTGTATTTATATAGATATACAGATGATATATGTTTATATATGTATGTATATATATATATTCACTGAAAAAACCATAGGTTATAGACCATATATAGTTAGGAATTAGCATTTACAAAACCTTGAAAATTCACTGAAAAAACCATAGGTTATAGACCATATATAGTTAGGAATTAGCATTTACAAAACCTTGAAAATTCACTGAAAAAACCATAGGTTATAGACCATATATAGTTAGGAATTCGCATTTACAAAACCTTATTTTACTCACACAAAACCATTGAAATTCCATATATAGTTAGTTGCACTAACTATATATCATCGCACACCCGCAATCCACTGCTGATGATGTCACATATTACATCATTCATGACATGGTCAGGGTCGCGTTGCGTAAGCGCGTCGGATGTTTACGTTGCGCGATCGTATTCGCTCGAGTACTTCCGGGTGCGCTTACGCCGGGCGTATCACGCGGACGTGGCTACGCGATACGTCACGATCATGTTTTCGTTCGCAATATTGGCGCTTACGGGACGCTCCCCGGAGCGCGCCCCGGGGCGCTTTATAGAAGTACGCTTTTCGGGGCGCTCCCCGGGGCGCGCACCGGGAGCGCTCCAAAAAAAAAAAAGGGAAAAATTGTAGGGACTGGTAGCCCTATTCTTTTTTTTTTTTTTTTTTTTGGTGTAAGAAGTTTATTTGCACTTACCACATAAGAAAAAGTGTTACACGTGATTCGCCTACAACCATTACTGGCCGGCTGCAGTTGTGTGTGCCCGACCGGGCTCGTTCGGTTATTTACACAGCCCATCAGCCGACATCCATAGGACCGGCGGCGCCTTACATCAGAATCACATTTCTAAAATGAAGTGCTGTAGTCAGTCTCAATCATGCTAGTGTTCTTACTTTTTTGGTAACATTTTCTCCCAACTTTAACTGGATGGAACCATCCATGAATACAACTTAGTTGTGTCTACCACTAACGAATACTCTGTGTCACAGCATCCTCTCTCCCCTTCCATACCACGTTATTAGTGTTCAGCTGTTGGCCACCCTCCATGTATCTTTTTTAGTTGTTTGCATGTACCTCCTCATCCGCCCCATGTTCCAGCAAATAGGTTCTGAGGTACTCCCAATAGTCTCTGGGCCTTGACCTAGCCGGCAGCTCCTCCTCATAGGTGTTCAGAGTGTCGCTACAGTACACCATATCTTCCAGCCATCTCTTAACCTCTGGCCCTCGTGTACTGTTCCAGTGTAGGGAGACCCTCCTCTTGGCCAGTAACAGCGCCACTGCGCAGAACTTTCGCTTCGTCGCTCTCAAATTTGGTTCAATACCCAAGAGACACAGTTTATATAGAGCAGACACCCGGGAGAAAGAGTCTCAATGGCCCAAGTAGGCCATGAAAAGGAGGGGGGTTCTCCAGGGGAGCACGGGAGGGTCAGGATGGGGGGGGAGGGAGGGGAAGGCACTGGGTGGGGAGCATCTGGGGGGAAAAAAAACAAAAAAATGTCCAAATCGCCATATCCAAAGTCTGATTTTAAATACATTCGGTTGGAGAAATAATGCAGGATAGGGTAACTCAATTATCATACCTTAAGATTCTTTCATGGAACGTTAATGGTTTACGGGTTAAGCATAGAAGAGAAAGAATTCTTCAGTACTTAAAGGATGCACCAGAAATTTTTTTTATCTTACAAGAGACCCACTCTACCGAACAAGAATTAAGAGATATTCTGAAGGGGGAAAAATGGATTCAGCAGGTGGTAACTACCTCGCAACCAACCACTACCAAAGGGGTGGCTATACTGATTAAATCTAATTCAGAGATAACCCTGTTACAATCTAAGTGCGATAAAAAGGGAAGGTGGGTCATAGCAAGAATAAAGCAACAAGCATTTAAGTTTACAATTGCGGGATACTACGGTCCTAATTTGGATGATACCCTTCCTCTTAAAGACCTCCTTGTTGAATTATTGGATTATGAAGACCCGGTGATCCTTGCAGGAGACTTTAACCTAGTACTTGATCCACAGCTAGACAAATCTACTACTGTAAGGTTCACACATAACTCCAAAACTAGAGCTGTTCTATCTAATGCGATTATTCAGTTTGGATGGAAAGATATCTGGCGACAAAAAAATGGCACAAAAAGAGAATTTACATTCCACAATAAGAAATTACGGCATAAGTCTAGATTAGATTTTTTTTTTGATTGCGGAACATTTAGCTCAGCAAGTAGTGGAGATAAAACATCTTGGTGCCCACATCTCTGATCACTCAGCGGTCACTCTAACTCTAAAATTGTCAGGTCCACAGATGGTTAAGAGATACACAATAGACAGAAGTATTCTCTTGGAAGATGAAATAATAGATAAGTTACTTAAGGAATCCAACGAGTTCTTTACTTTTAATTTAGGTACAGCTATACTCCCGGTTGTTTGGGACACATATAAAGCCTTTTTGAGAGGACGCCTATTAGCATTTCAGACCGCAAAATATGCAGCATATAAGGCACAAATTTCACAGGTTGAAACAAGGATAAAAGCTCTTGAACAAGATGCATTAGACCCCCACTTGACTGATCAAGAGAATAATAAGAAAGATTTGCTAACATGTAAATTACAGTTGCAACAGTTATTAGATGAAAGGTTGAGGAAACGTTGGCAGGCTAGCTCACTAGCTCATTTCGAATATGGCGAGGCCAGCGGAAAACTTTTAGCCTGGAAAACAAAAAAAGATATCAAAAAGAACTCTATTAAGGGAGTACAGATATCAAACACGAATGTGATCTCAGATAAAAGTACAGATATTGATCAGGCTTTCTACCACCATTTTGATGAAGTATATAGAGAAGACCTCCTACCACAACAGCAATCAATACAATCATGGCTGGATCAATATCAGGTTAAAGCTCTAGATGATCGGGCTTCTAATAATCTTAATAGTGAAATTAGTTCCATTGAAATAGCTTCGGCAATAGATTCCGCTAAAAAAAGTAAGGCTCCAGGCCCTGACGGGCTACCGTCCGAGATATATAAAGTGCTAGCACCTGTAATAATACCAGTTCTGAAATTGCTTTTCACCTATATATATGAGGAAGGAGGTAAAATTCCTGTCTCTTGGAATGATGCTATAGTGGTCCTTATTTTAAAACCAATGAAGAGTCCATCCCAGTGTGATTCATATAGACCGATTTCCCTCCTTAACACGGACTATAAGCTTATGGCGAAAATATTAGCAGAGAGACTAAATGGGGTAGCAGGCCAACTATTGCATCTGGACCAAAAGGGCTTTGTCAGAGGCCGCTCTATACAAGATCTTACACAAGCTTTGGTGGGTGCAATAGATGTTGCCTCTCAATTTAAAGTCCCACTAGCAGTTATCACATTAGACGCGGCTAAGGCTTTCGATCGCGTTAACTGGGCATTCCTAGCTAAAGTATTAGAAAAAGTCAACTTAGGGAGAAATTTTTGTAGGGCAATAGCAGCATTTTACCAGGTTCCGACAGCTAGATTATTAATAAATGGAAGCTTATCTTCTCCGATAAAAATCCAGAGAGGAACAAGACAGGGATGTCCGCTTTCCCCCCTGCTCTTTGATCTATATATGGAATCTTTCGCAGAAAAGATCAGACAAGATCAAGATATTATACCCTTTAAATATAACAACTGGGTGAAAAAAGTCGCTTTATATGCGGATGATCTTATGCTGTACACTATTGACCCCATCAAATCAATTCCTCTCATATACAAAGCAGCAGAGAACTTTGGTCAAGTGTCTGGATACCTGATCAATCAATCCAAATCAGAATGTATGTGTTGGAATATAACCTATGCTCCCGCTAGATCTTGCAACTGTATCTTTCAACTGTATCACGCTTTGGGCTGGAAAGTATCAGTTACATTTCATTTCAACAGGCGGCCTTTTCACAGCGCCGGGAGCTTTCTCACTTTCCCACTAGAGCTTCCAGCTCGCAACTGTATCTACCAAAGGAAGCTGCAAAAGTGTCAATTGTAAGTTAATAGTCGGCGCTTTCCTTCTCACGGTGCCGGGAGCTTTCCTACTTGCAACTGTATCTCGCTGAAAAGTATCAGTCACTTTTCATTTCAACAAGCGGCGCTTTTCCTTTTCACGGCGCCCAGAGTTCCAGCTAGATCTTGCAACTGTATCTTTCAACTGTATCTCGCTCACAGCTTTCCTTTCAGAAGTGTCAGTTACAATTCAGCTGGCAGCTTTCTTTTCATGACGCTCAGGGTTTTTCCGCTATTAACCAGTAAGGATATCGACAACCTCTCCTTCTCTGCTGTGGTGACTTTTACCTCTCCTACTTCCGCCCTTCTCTCTGATGTCGTGTTAGCATTTCTTTGCGCTCCATGTAGAACCCTCTGCAGAGTGTTTCAGTTAATCCTCGTCATCAGTATCGGAGCTCAGTAGAGTGCTGCAGTCAGCCTAGCGTCTAGGCCGCCATCTTGCCCCCAATCTGCGGGAACTCTGGGCGCCGTGAAAAGGAAAAGCGCCGCTGGTTGAAATGAAATGTAACTGATACTTTTTAGCGTGATACAGTTGCAAGTAGGAAGCCCTAGCGGGAAAGCTCCCGACGCCGTGAGAAGGAAAGCGCCGACTTCTAACTTACAATTGACACTTTCAAAAGTAAGATACTGTTGCAGCTTCCTTTGGTAAAACACACTAATAATGAGATACTGTTATAACGTACTGAACACTTTCAAACGCTGCGAAATACTCAATACACTCACCCTGTGGTGGAACCCGGCTCCTATGCGCGGTGGCGTTTCCAGGGAAACAGTGTGTACACAGACAGCAGCAGCAGCTCTACGGAAGCCGAGTCAGCTCCAGGAATTAACGTGGCAAAACGCCAGCTCCTCTCTGGGCGGTTCTGCTTGGTGTTTGGGGAAGGTTTTGCGAAGCAAGACGCCAGGGGGGAAAGACACAGAGATGCCGCCAAAAAGTGCCTCAGCTGCAGCCACCAGAGCCAGGATTGCAAAAGCGGCGAGGGTGCTGCGAAAGGAGGCAGAGAGACAGCAGCGAGAAGGGCTGATGGAGGATGAAGACCAGCTACAGGTAAAGATGGCAAAATCTAAAAAACAAGTAATTACAACTGGCTCTCCCTCGGGGTCATCAAGACAGGAAATCTTAGCGACCCGTAGAAGAATAAACAGCGTAGGAGGGAAAACTGTGCACGACTTAATGTTTAGAAAGACCCCAAATCAGAATAATTTGCAACTAGAGGCTGATCTTGAAACCGAGACTGTATTTACTCCAATACTGAATGGGGATCAGAGTCTTGCAATTGAGGGACAGCAGAATGCCATTCCTGATCCTGAGGAGGGAACATCCAATACTCTTACTAACCCTGAAAATTCTGAAAATCCTGAGAACATAGCAATTAATGACGCTCAGAATGTGGAGATTCCCAATATAATAAGCATCACAAATGACGAGGTTTTAAAAATCAACTTAACTGACCAGCCTAAAGTAATAATACTGGAGGAAGAAAAGCAGGTTGGAGCTGACCGGGCAATGTCATTCTCGGGGCCTGGGGGTAATATTCTAGGAATGCAAAATGAACTGACTAGCTCTGTGTCTGAGGAGTCTCTTCCTATAATAAATAACAACCGGATTGTACCTAACGTAATAGTGACAACTCCAGCGCTAGGTAAAACAACTACTACTGCGGAGGAGATATCTAGTGTACCAAGTGCAACTAAAGAGATCAATGAACCGACTTCAAATAACACTTTACAATTGCTTACACAACCGGGACAGGTGCAAGAAGGGGAAAAAGACCTCACGGAGTTCTATTCTTTTTCCGATGATACTGAAGAGGCTGGAGCTGACAATTTAGGAGAATGGTCTGAGAGCTATGAATCGTCTGAAGATGAATCAGAAATAAATATATATTCCTCAGAAGACAGTTTTGATGAGGGGAGACAGATATCAAACACTGTGAAAACTAAGTCCAAAGGCAATACAAAACCTATGTTAAAGAAAGTAACAGCAGGCCAACTGGAATATAATAAGGCTTCTGCATCAGACATCCCAGGTGATTCAGAAGTAACCCCCTCTGCACTAGAGACCATCCTCCAGGCTATAGCAGCCCACAGAAAGAGACGGCCCAGGATAGCAAAAGATCTCGCATAGCCTTGCGTAAAATGCAGGGGGTTGTAAAGAAATTATCCAAGACATGCACAAGGATTGGAGAGCGGGTAACTGAGATGGAACAAAGGGTAATGGCAGCAGAGAAAGATTCTTCCGAAAACTGTGAGAAAATTAAATTACAGGAAGCAGAACTGGTGGATATCAAATGGAAGCTCGAGGAATTCGAAAATAGGCAACGCCGCAATAATCTTCGCATTCTGGGAATTCCAGAGAAAGTTGAGGGAGAGAACATACGAGCTTTCATTATTAAACTTTTTAGTGAAGCAATGCCTGAACTACAGAGTTGGAATTGGGAAGCTGAAATCCAAAGGGTACATCGTTTCCCTTTTAATCTTCCACCGAAACCAGGACCATATCCAAGAGCCGTTCTAGTGTACTTTGGTAATTTTTTACTAAGGCAGGCGATAGCAGATAAAGCAAGACCAGACCGGAAGATAGCTTGTAATGGTTTTTCTTTCTTTGTGAGACCTGATTTTTGCCATGCAACCGTCGAAAGACGATGGAGGTTGCGAATGCTTATTAAATCATTTCAAGAGAAGGGTGCTCAGGTCTACTTGAACAACCCGGCAACTCTCAAGGTTGTCCACCATGGTCAGACTAAGTTTTTCCAGTCAGAGATAAAGGCAAAAGCATATTTAGACGAGATGTCGTAGAATATAACTCATCTGGGCTATAACACTCTAACAATTGATAGGGAGAATGTCTCCATCTTCATGTTCTGACATTATCTTTTGATGGGCAAATTAAAGACGCTTCTCTTTGGGGAGATAGTATATAAAATAGGAAATGTTTAATCTAAGGATGTATGATATAGACTGTATATAAGGGTTTTTCTTATTTCTTTTTCTTTGTTTTTTGAGAAATAATATGATATAATATGATATACTTGAATGTGATGTAGAATCCTCGTTAGAATACTTTGTTTTATTTCTTTTCTTTATGTTACATTGATAGCTCAGTAGAAGTGCAGCAACTTCATCACACAGACTCTGGGTGAGTCTGAAAGCCTCAGCAAGAAGGGAGGAAGCGGAGAAGGGGTGGGCAAGAGGGAGGGACGACGCAGAGGGAGAGGGGAAGGGAAGGGGAAAATGGAAAAAAGGGGGAAAAAATCAGGCATAATAGCAGGAACAGAGTTAATTTTGGAAAACATAAAGCAGGGTGTGTATATGGAGTATGATTTGAGCAATACTAATCGACAAAACTACCATATCAATAATGGGTAAGCTTAATATACAAACCTGGAATATAGGAGGATTATTGACTGGAGATAAAAGAGTACGACTTGAAGAATTATTAAAGCTATACCCCGTAGACATTTTATGTCTACAGGAAACCCATATTCCATGGAACAAAAGAGCATTATTAAGACTGAGGGGATACCATCTGATAGTAGCTTCAACTCAAACGACAAATATAAGGGGGGTTGCAATATTGGCCAAGAGTTGTTATGGACAAGGAATACGCTGCGCATCAGATCCATATGGAAGATGGGCAATTGCCAAATTAGCTAACGGTATTACGATATGCACTGTTTATGGATCCAACCAGGATGATCCTATAACTTTTGAAAAATTGGAAACCGAATTAGCCATTTGGCAAGGGCCATTAATTTTTTGCGGTGATCTGAACATTTCCTTAATACCATCCTTGCCGGCGCAGGTAACTGGATTAAAATATAGTGGTCGGAAACCAAAGGTTTATCAGGCTATTAGTAATTTAATTTGTAGCCTAGGGCTGACTGATATTTGGATGCAAAATAACCCAACAGACTCTGGCTACACGTATTACTCACATCCCCATCAAAAATATGTACGGATAGATTACATTTTTACATCGAAAGATCTAACTCCCTCTTCGCAAATAAAGAAACTTCCGAAAACACTATCAGATCATAATCCCTTAGTATTATCAATTAATTACCAAACTAATTATAGTCAAAAAACTACATGGTCTTTCGATAGGAAATTACTATGCAACCAAGAATATATTGATTTTATTAAAGCTTGGACTGAAGAATTTTTTAGCATGAATCGATTTAGTGCTTCAAGGAATACTGTTTGGGATACTTATAAAGCCGCTCTAAGGGGAGAAACTATTAAGTACCAAACTAAAATTAGAAATGGGGAAAAACAAGAATTTGGAGTGAAAATAACTGCTCTAGCTAAAGCCGAAGAAGAGCATATCAGTAAAATCAGGCTAAGACAAGATATAAGCCAGGTGATGATGCAGATAGCTATACTAAAGTCAGAATTAAACTCTAAACTCAGTCAGAAGGCTGCTGAGACATATCAATCACATAGGAAACAAGTGTATGAAAGCGGAGAGAAAGTGGGCAGACAACTGGCACTTAGTACGCGCCAGAAAATCACAAAAAGGGACATAGCTACTGTAATAGAAAACGGACAGACATTTACTCATCCAGCTGGAATCAATTCCCAGTTTCAAGGGTATTACCAGAAATTATACACAGAGGATATTAACAGATCAGATAAAGAAATAGAAGCTTTTTTAAATAATTTTCTTAGTAACTCCGAGGCTATAGAAACATTGGACACTGATTCAAGGGAGGACCTTGAAAAAGAAATAACAATTGCAGAAGTAAGGACCGCATTATCATTATTAGCCTCTGGCAAAGCAGCAGGTCCAGACAAAATACCGATTGAGCTATTTAAGATACTTAGCAATCAGTTATTACCGATCCTACATGATTTATTTCTTGGAATACAATACAATGGTGTACCTCCAACTTCCTGGGAGGAAGCTAATATAATTGTCTTTCCAAAAAAGGGAAAATCCCCAGAGCTCCTCACATCATATCGCCCTATATCCCTTATTAATTCGGATTCTAAATTATACGCAAAAGTCTTAGCACTCAGGCTCAGTGGGGTCATAGAACAGCTCGCTTCCCCATGGCAACATGGTTTTATCCCTGGAAAGGGAACCACTGAACACATCCGCAGGGCAATTGCCTTATTTGACGTCATGACAGCTAAGGGGGAGCGAATGTCTATGATTTTACTGGATGCTGAGAAAGCTTTCGATCGTGTTACCTGGAAATTTCTATGGGAAGTTATGGCACGCAATAATTTTGGCCCCAAATTTATTAACTCAATAAAATCAATGTATCACCGCCCCAAAGCGAAAGTCCTCGCGGCCGGATTATTCTCTGAATCTATTAATATAACAAGAGGTACTAGACAAGGTTGTCCATGCTCACCCCTGTTATTTGCTTTATATATCAACCCTCTTATTGTGAAATTATTAGAGAGCACTATTATTAAACCGATTGTTAGTTATCAGCTTGAAACGAAAGTACTGGCATATGCTGACGATATTGCGATAGTCACACCTGATCCTACAGAAGCTATTCAGGAAATAGAGGTAATTACGTCGGAATTTGGGACTTACTCTGGGTATTCCCTTAACAAAGGAAAGACGATTATAATAAGCACACCCGACACAGTTTGCATTGATCCTCGAAGAGTTGAAAAAGCTACTTATTTGGGTATTGAACTTTGTGCAAACACTAAAACAATATCACAAATTAACTTTGATCCATTACTGAAAAAAATTGAGAACGACTTTAAAAGGATCAATAGCCTTCATCTGTCTATTATAGGGAGAGTTAATTATGTTAAAATGAACACGTTACCCAGATGTCTCTATTTATTTAGAGCAATACCGTTAGCTATTAAAAAGGAGGTTTTAGCAGCGATTAACTCACTTATATCTAAGTTTGTGTGGCAGAATGGAAAAATAAGGAGGTCTATTGAACTATTGTCTCTGCCTATTGAGAAAGGCGGTCTTACTATACCTAATATGGAACTATATTATTGGGCAGCACAACTAAAACAACTTATGCCATTACTTAGAGGCTATAGTGAACAGAATTTGGAGGGGCGTGTTGAAATACCGTCAATATATGAACTTATAGTTGGGCGGGAAGCAAATAGCTTGTTACTCCGAAAAACTGAGACAAGAAATTATAAAGCTTTTAAAGGGGAAATTATGATCAATGTTTGGAAAATTTGGAGCCAAATTGCTAAATATAGTAAAGTTGAGAAAATTAATCGCTATACACCACTTCTCTATACTAATTTTATTCAAGTACGGGATTCAGACGTCTTTTTGAAACATTGGGCAAAGATAGGAATTAAGACAATTGGTGATTTTCTAATAAAAGACTATGACACAACTTTTTTAGATTTAAAAATTAAATATAATTTACCGAATGGGGATTTTTTGAAGTTCGCACAAATATTTGCCACACTAAAAGCCAAGGAATCACTAATCTGCCTAGATAAGTATGAAATTATGGATGTAATTTTTAGGACAAATATTAGAATTGGAACTTTATATAATACTCTTCTAAGCATGAAGAAAGATGATCTTGATAAAACGGAAAAAAAGTGGTCTTTAAAATTGAATAACCCAAACGTGGATTTAGACCAGGTGTTAAATATGAGTCAAAAGTTATTGATGGCAAGTAATCTTAAGGCACAATTGTACAAAACTATTTTTGACCTTTACTTCACTCCTGCTAAACTATTCACATGGGGTAAACGAGACAATGATTTATGCCCAAGGTGTACTCAAGGACCGGCAACTCTTACTCATATGATGTATACTTGTCCTAGTTTGACATTATTGAAAACCATGATAAAATCCTTTTGGGAGGAAATTTTTGGACACATAATACCAGAATCGGAAACCCTATTTCTTTTTGGTTATGACCTTACCTTAAAACTAGAAAAAGCTGAAGAAAGATTAGTTTTTATTGGCATGGCTGTTTTCAGGATAATCCTATCTGCGAGATGGAAAGACGCAGAGCCTCCAAGTTTTCAGATGTGGTTAGCACGCCTTTTGGCAGCTTATAGATATGAATCTGCAATATTTAAAACAAGAGGGATACGATCCAAATTGCGAGGAGATGCGCTTTGGTGTCCAATAACTGATTGGAAAAATAGCATCGTCCCTGGTGGTATTGGGTGATTATTGACCATATTTATAATTGATGTAGAGCGTGTTTATATTATTGTATAATTTATAATTATCTTAAATTCTATCTATGTTGATTACAAACCCTGCGATTCATTTATTTATAACATTGCATTATTTGAGTTAAATTTGAATTGATGTACTGTTGTAATGATGTCCTACTTATTATGCCTGAATAAAAATTAAAAAAAAAAAAAAAAAGAATTTTAACAGATTGAATTAAATGTAACTTATTTATATTATGACGTGTGGATGAGTGCTGAGTAATGTGTTTTTAAATGGATATGATGCAACAATAATGTGGATTCAAGGAAGAGACTTCGGTTGGTATTTTATATTTTCCCATTACTGATTTAAAATGTTTACTGTTGAAGAGTGTTGTTCTATAACGTAAGACCCTCCCTCTCTGCTTTGTATTTTGAATATTACTAGGTAACTGTCAGATCACGGCCAAGCCGACACCAACTTCAAAAATAAATGCCAATGAAAGGTGAAAAAACAAAAAAAAAGAAAAAAAAAAAAAGGAATATAACCTATGCTAACTCCATCCCAATTTTGAAACATCAAATCAGATATCTGGGAATTCAAATCACACAAGACATAAATCAACTTGCGGACAAAAATCTTTCTAAAATTCATAAAGAAATTAAGGAATCTTTAAAAAGCTGGTCACTTCTTCCTCTGACTTTAATTGGAAGAATCAATGTAATAAAAATGATGCTGCTTCCTAAATTAATATACATATTCCAGAATATCCCACTTGCCTTCAATGAAGCCAAACTAAACAAGATTCAAGCCAAATGGAACTCCTTTATCTGGGCCTCTAAAGGCATAAGGATTTCTTGGAAAAAGCTTCGTAGGAAGAAAAGTAAGGGTGGTTTATGCGCACCGGATCTGAGAGTATATGCCTGGACCATATTATTGAAAGCGGGTATAAGGCTATTTGACACCCTAGGGGAGACAGAAACAGACTTCATGTTTCAAAACATGTTATCAGAGATCCAGGGAGGATCTAATGCATTTTTGTTTAAGTTTGGAGACATGCGGTACTTTAAAAAAGTGAGACTAAAGGTTTTTAGGGACATGGCATATGTGTGGGCCAGAGCTAGAAGAGCGTTGAATATTCCATATTATTCCGCTCTCGCCCCAATATGGGACTCTCCTGGCTCTCCTGAATGGACTAAAGATTTATTATCTACTGCTTTGCAGAATGCAAATATCAGAACATGGGGCCAGCTATTACCTGGAGGGAACCTTTTGAGTTGGGAAGACATTTCTGTTCTTACAGATAAGAATTTATCTAAATTCAAGTATTTTCAAATAAAAAGCTGGACCCAGGCTGTTACAGGGGACAAAGGTGTTAAGACTGTTCTCGATGAGCTCCTAATGAAGAAACCTACAACTCTTAAAACATCAGTCCTTTATTGGACAATACTTGAGGAAGAAGATGGAGAGTTCATCCTCCCAGATCAGCTATGGAGGGATCAAGTGCTGGATACCGACTTGCATAATCTATGGCAAGTATCCTTTGATTTATTACATCTTACGGTCTCACCTGCCAATTTAAAGCGGAACCACCTGTTTTCTCTCCATAGAGTCTATTGGTCTCCAGCCAGACTTGCCAAATTTTCGAAGGGGCCTACTCCCTGTTGTCCAAAGTGCAATTTGGAAAAAGCAGATGACCTGCACATGTTCATGACCTGTCCCGCACTTAGAGAATTCTGGTTTGATATACAAGAAGGTATGAAAGCCCTTTTTGGGTATGAAATACAGGTTAGTACGCAACAAGTTTTTTTTGGTATTCCTTATAATTATGAGAATGTCTCACGAGATAATAATAAGTTATTTTTTTATTTAATTGTCTTAGCCCGCAGGGAAATATGTAAACTATGGGTGAGCACTATTGTTCCGACATATGTAAATTGGATTAGGGCAATCAGGCACACTCTCAGTTTGGATAGTATGGTATGGAAGAAAAGGAAGCATTTTTGGACTCCATGCATTATTTGGCTCGATGGTTTATAACTACTTTGTCCAATGATTAGCCCTTTCTGCAGAATGATCCACCCGAAGATCAGTCTAAGGGTCCGGTAAAGTGAGAGACTGAGCTGACTGGCCACTTGGTGGCACTGTGAGATTATCACTGGGTGTCTGCACAAAGAGCTCCCATAAAGATTCTTGGTACAATCAAACACTAAAAATATCTTTATTGGCGTATGAGGACAAGAAGAAAAAAAAAAAAAAAAAAAAAGAGACACAGTTTGGCATCGCATGCTAAAGAAGACCCCAACATTTCATTTAGTGTTCGCACCACCTGTTCCCAGTATCCCGCCACCCTGCGACAGTGCCAAGCTAGGTGCATGAAGTCCGCTCCTTCCTGTTTACATCTTATGCACTTTGAGTCTTCTTGCAGCCCATATCTCTGTAATCTCTGAGGTGTGTAGTACACTTGATGCAGGTATTTGTAATGTATGATTCGTAAGTTTCCGTTAGGTGTCAGCATGTCTGTTAACATGCATGCAGATGCCCATTCCTTCTCAGTGAGGGGTGCCACTAGTCCCTCGCTCCACCTATTCCTAGCTTTGTCAGTGCCTCCCCCTATCGCCCCCTGTAAGCTAGTATATAATTTAGACACCAGGTGAGATGCCGTAGGTGTTGTGAGAAGGAGTTGCAGTGGCGCCAGCGGTGTTGGTTCCTCCGGGTGTGTCGGGTAATGCTCCTTAATTGCCCTCTGTAGCCTATAGTAGTTAAATTTGAATAGGATGGATGGGTTGCTGATGTAGTGTATCGTGTTCAATGTTTGGAAGACCCCATTCTGATACAAGTCACCCATTTTATCTATGCCTGCCCATCGCAGTTGATCCATGCCAACCTGTTCTTGTGTTACCGAGATATGCGGGTTATTGGCTAGAGGAAGATCCGGAGCGTACAGTGGTAGTGCGTTAGCCGCTTTACCCATTAATCTCCATGCTTCCGTGGTAGTGTCCACCGTGTTGATGTCTCTTTCATGTAGCTTGGGGCGTTTGTGTAGTAGTATGTTCGCCAGCGGTATCGGGTCCGCATCCCCCTCCTCCACCGCCACGTGTGTCATGAAGGGTACTTCGTGGTGCCAGTAATGCGCGAATTGCGCTTGAGCGCACAAGTAATAAAGATAGAAGTCCGGCACCTTGAATCCCCCCCTGGCATACGGAAGTGTTATGGTGTGCAGCTCCATTCTTGCCTGCTTCCCAGCCCATATCAAACTAAGCACTAAGGAGTTTATACTACGGAACACCGCCGCTGGTGGCTTAATTGGGATGTTGTTGAATAAGTACAGAAATTTGGGCAGGAGCACCATCTTTACAATTGCAGTCCGGTCTGCCAGGGATAGTGGGAGTTTATTCCATCTCTTTATTTTATCCTCCAAGGTCGCTATAACGCGCCCATAGTTGGTGCGTATGACTATTTCTGGGTCCCTGTGAAACCATACTCCTAAATATTTCGTAGGTTATTCCTGCCACTCGAGTGGGTAGTCTAGGGGTATAGGACGTGTGCTATCTGTCAGTGCCAGGACGAGAGATTTGTCCCAGTTAATTTGTAGACCGAGTGGCTCCCAAACTTGATGTACTCCCGCATCAGCCGATTCAGGTTTTGTGCCGGGTTTTTGACATAAAGCACCATGTCATCTGCGTATAGCGATATGTGGATGGGGCGCGATGGCATCTGAATGGCTGAGTAGTGATGGTGCTGTCTGATTTTACAGGCCAGTGGTTCCAGGACCAATGCAAATAGCATCGGCGAGAGTGGGCAACCCTGCCTCGTCCCTCTGCATATCGGGATGGGCTCTGAAATATGTTTGTTTATTCTGATGCGTGCTGACAGATTGGTATATAGCATAGAGATCCAGCCCAGGAACATCAGGGGAAATCCCATTCGCACCAGGACCGCCTGTATGAATGACCATCCTATGGTGTCAAACGCCTTGGCAGCGTCAAGTAGCACCGCCACTGCTTTCGTGTCTGGGGATAGGTAGTGTGCCAGGGCAAATAGTGTACGGGTATTATGCGTGGTAGCTCTGTCAGGTATAAATCCCGATTGGTCTGGTCTAATTAAAAGAGGCATGAGTGGTTTTAGCCGGTCTGCCAGTAGGCTGGCGATTATCTTTGTGTCTACGTTCAATAGGGACAAGGGGCGGTACGAGTCACATTTACCTTCCTCTTTACCTGGCTTTAAGAGCGCAATGAGCAAGGCCTCTCTCATGGAGCCTGGCAGGGTTTGGGCCTCGTGTGCTGCCCCATAGAGCCTCACCAAGTGGGGCGCGAGCAGATCTGCATATTCTTTGTAGAATTCTGTTGTGTACCCATCCGGCCCCGGTGCTTTGTTGTTTGGCAATCGCTTGATAGTATCTGTAACCTCCTCTACCGTGACAGGCCGTGCTAAGTATGCTCTGTGACCGTCGGACAGCCATGCCAATTCTACATCTTCCATATATGCTAGCAAGTCTTCCTGTGTGGGCAAGGGGCGCGCTTCATACAAAGCGCCGTAGTGCGCCATAAATTCCGCTATAATCCCTCTAATGTCGCTCACTGTGTCGCCCGTGGCCTTACAGATGGCTGTTATGATTTGAGGGGCCCTCCCCGAACATATTTTATCTGCCAGAGCCCTACCCGGTCTACCACCTTCCCCGTAGCGCCTTGCCGTCGCTCGTTTAGTGACGTACTTAAGCTCGTCTGAGGCGAACTGTCTGTGTTCCGTCAGAAGGGTCTGTATGTCTCCTAGTACCTTAGCGTCCCCTGTGTGCGTGTATATGTGCTCCAGCCCTTGTATGGCCTCTTCGCGTGTGCGTAGTTGACGTCGGATGTCCTTCAGTATACCCGAGGACGTGCTAATGCATACCCCCCTGATTGTGGCCTTAAACGCTTCCAACAGAAGACATGGGTCATCCGTTGTCGGACCATTTATGTCGAAGTAGTCTACGATTGCCGTGTGTATAGCCGTGACGTACAGCGGGTCTTTCAGAGCAGTCGCGTTGAATCGCCAAGCGAAGGGTGATGGCTCATATTTCGGGACCACTATCTTTAGCAAAACCGGGTTGTGATCTGATAATGTCCTGGGCAGATGTGAGATGTGTTGAACCCAAGTTAGTATCTCCCGGGTACCCAGCCAATAGTCCAGTCGCGCCCAGCTATTGTTCGCAGCATTAATGTGAGTCGCAGCTGTGACCCCAGCGTTACTATTCCTCCAAATGTCAGTCAGTTGGAGGTCCTCTATCACCTCCTGCAACATGTGTCTTGCATTGCTATGGTGTTCCGTGGTATGTGCAGCTCGGTCCAATTGGTCTTGCAACGTAACATTAAAATCACCTCCCCATAGTATGTGGTCTATATGTTTGTCTGCGAGTGTCTGCCACAGTTTCCTATAAAACCCCGGGTCGTCTACGTTGGGGCCATATGTGTTCAGTAACAGGATTCTCTGCCCCCTGACCTTCCCCTCTACCATTACACTTCTGCCCTCCGAGTCCCTGTTCACATTCGTGATTTCAAAGTGTGTCCCTTTACGTATAAGGATACTAACCCCTCTAGAGTACGTCGAGTAATTGGAGCTTGAGACTGATTCTGCCCATCTAGTACCCAGTGTAGGCGTGTGCGTGGCGGCTTGGTGTGTTTCCTGTAAATATACTATGTCTGCATGTAACCTATCAAAGTAGGCAAACATCTGCCTGATCTTTCTCGGGTTGCCTAGCCCTCTGACATTCCACGTGAGCAGAGTCAACGCTTCAACTCTTGACATTGTCCCATGTGTTCATCCTGATACACCGCCCGAGGAGTAACCGCTGTGAACGGTAGTGAACTGACATTAAACATTGGAGTTTGTGGTGCGTGGTCCACGCCGAAACGATGAAACCGTCAATACAATGTACATATTTATGTATGGTCGTAGAGGTCGCCATGCTTCTCAGACACAGAGTTTGTAAATCAAACAACCCCAGTTCCCCCTCATTCCCCCCACCCACTTCAGCACCCGAACTTTGCCAAAGCCATCCCTTAACTAACTGTATCCGCACTTGGAAACTCAGTGTGGGGCGCACCCGCTTGGGGGTGTCGCCAGGTTCACACATCCCCATCCACGTAGTGGACGTGGACAGACGCCTATTCCGACTTTTATGTCGTGTATGTGGTCCTTCACCCTCCCCCCTCCAACCGCCATCAGAGAGTAAGAGTAAGACATCGAATAATTTCAATCACCACAGATTCGATACACCTCAGTTACACTTGGTAGTAGTAGTTCAATGCAGTGCTAGCCGTGAGGACCGGCATGAGGACCTCTCAGTGTTCGTGCCCCCGCTATTTACACAACTGTCATGGGAGTTACCCCGCCCTTAGACCATGGAGTCTCTTCGTGTGCCTTCCGAAGGCCACCCGCTCCCTAAATACTCACTGCGAGGACATTCATCCCAGGCCCTCCGCTGCAATGTCCAGTGTACACGTTGCCGTTGTCTCTCAGTGTCAGGCCGAGTGCCTCGGGGCGAGTCAACGTTTGCCAGCCCCATGTTTCTGGAGCTCAGCGAAGTACCTTAGCCGTTACATGTGCATCGAAACTCCATTGCTGCTCCTCGATTCATTCCACATCACTCGTCGATTCCGCTCTGGTTTGCTCTTTCCGTCGCTTTCCTTGCTGCTTGATAAAGTCATGTGCCGCCTGAACCGACTGCAAAATGACCGGCTTGCCCAAGTTCGTGATTTTGAGTTTGGCCGGGTACAGCATGGCGTATTCAAGACCCAGGTCCCGTAGTTTCTTTTTCACTGGCGCAAATTCTTTCCGCGCCTGCTGCACCGCCATAGTATGATCAGGGTAGAATTCCAGAGTGTTTCCCTGATGTGTGATTTTTCCCATGTCTCTGGCGAGTCGGAGGACTGTGTCTCTGTCCCTGTAGTTAAGTGTGCGCGCTATGATCATTCGTGGGGCAGCCCAGGTTTCGGAACAGGCGCAAGGGAGCGGTGCGCTCTCTCGATCAGGAACACCGAGGATAGTTTGTCAGCGCCAAATATGTCCTTCAGGAGGGTCTCGACATACGTTTCCATTCTCCCTGTATTGGTGGATTCCGGCAGGCCGGAAATTCGGATGTTGTTCCGCCTGGACCTAGCTTCCTGATCCTCCACCTTCGCGCGAAGGGTCTCCACAGTTTTCTCCAATCCTCCACACACCTTCGACGTGGTCTTATGTTCGTCTTCCACCTTGGAGATCCTCTGTTCTGCCTCAACCAGGCGCTCATCGTGGTTCACAATTTTAGCCGCCATATTATCCACCCTCTGCACCACACTGTCCAGTTTCCCGTTCATTTCCTGCAAACTTTGTTGAATTGCGCGAAGCACCGATTCCATGGCAGTCCCCTCTGCCATGTCTCCGTCACCCTCGACCTCAGGGGCAGTCGTTACGTTTTTGGGCTGTTTCCTTGTTTCGAAGGGGAGCTTGGACTGTTGTTTGTCCGGCTTACCCATAGTCCGCGGTGGCAGAGATGAGGTGTGCTCGGTCGCTCTTTTTGGGCTGTTGGCCGTCTGCGTGCTACCGCCCGCTGGTGTTTGGGCCCCCCACCTCTGGGTACGTCTGCTCATCTACCACGGGTGCGGCTAGGAATGGCCGCTGTATTGTTGGCTTTCCGTTGGTGGTCTGGTGGCAGTTTCCTTAATGGGACCGTTCGATGGCGCGTTGCAGTGCTGAGTGCACACTGGATGAGGGGTGGGTCGCTGGTCTGTGTGGCTTCAGGAGGGTCGCCATGTGCGTCTGCTCCTCCGGATCTCCGTGCACCTCCCCCCGGGCATGCAGAGCAGTTGGCGCGCTATTCTGAGGGGCAGTTTGATTGGTCACACATCGTCTAGCGCCTGGCCGGCTCACCTTGCTGGTGCTTGATCCGACGTCCGCTTCTATTCCTGCGCTTGCTGAGGTCTCATTTCGCCTGTCTCGGGGGCAACCGAACTCGCCGGACGTATGCGTTCCAGCGCCGCCGCCATCTTGAGTTCAGTGAAACGCAACTTGCGAGTCTCCGCAGTTCGCCGCAGCTACCGGTTCCCGCTGTCCCGCGGCTCCACCGCCCCCACAGCTTCGCTCGCTCGTCTAGGCTCCGTTGTGTGGCGACCATCAGCTCTCTGCAGGCTAAATGTTAGCTCCGAGCCGGCTGCCGCCGGGCGCGGCCATCTTGAAAGCGCTCCGGCGGCGCCCCGATTTTCCGCCGTTTACTTGCTGAGTGGCTTGCAAAGCGCCACCAAAGTCACTGCATCTTGTCGGCTTTACTTTCCGACACCCGGCGCTGCCTCTTGTTTAGCGGGGTCGGCGGTTTGAGAGGGTGAAAGGGCCGTTACGGTCGCGTCTGTCCGGCGGAGCCGACAGTTCAGCCAGCCATTCCGCAGTGCGCCCTCTAGGGCCCCCCCTGGTAGCCCTATTCTTAAGTGGTTTTTACGAAAATTAACTTTGAAAAAATATGTATTGTGCTACATTGGGCTATATATATGTTAGAGCCAAAAAGTAGCCCAAATGTAGCCCAATGTAGCCCAAAGATGGCCACCAGAGACAAAAAAAAATATAGCTCAAATATAGCCCAACTGTAGCCCAATGACAGAATGTACCAGAGTGTTCTAAACAACTAGAGCGCTAACAGTCTTACTTATAAAGTGAGACTTATAGTGAGGAATTAGCATTTAAAAAACCTATGAAATTCACTGAAAAAACCATAGGTTTCAGACCAGTTATAGTTAGGAATTAGCATTTAAAAAACCAATGAAATTCACTGAAAAAAACATAGGTTTCACACCAGTTATAGTTAGGAATTAGCATTTAAAAAACCTATTAAATTCACTAAAAAAACCATAGGTTTCACATCAGTTATAGTTACCTGGAAATTTTACCGACATAAAACCATTGAAATTCCACGTTATAGTTAGTTGGACTCACTATAACCTGCGCGTGTAATGCACTGCTGATGACGTCACATATTACATCACTCATGACATGGTCAGTGACATCGCTCATGACATCACTCATGACATCATCCTTGTGACAGAGTGACAGACCTCCTTTCACTGTAATGTAAGCCATGAAACACATATTGAAAAATATAAATTAAAAATTTTAAAAAAATGGAGATACCCATACCAGTTACAACAACCAATTCAATAATTCCACCATCTATATACACATTCACTCATTCAGCAACAGTTCTATATAGTCACTCATACATATATACACTCATCATATGTAGTGATACACCTATACATCCTGTTACACACCGACAGTCATCCAAAAGTTACTCACACACATACTCACACATGCAAATAAACTATTGAACATCCATTTATTTGCATATACAACTATACACACACTACCACCTTACTTCTAAGGAAACTTACACATACTTACTCTCTTAAACAATCCCTTATAGAAACACATACTTATTTAAACAAGAACTCTTTCAATCTCTCACTCTCACATATACTCACTCATATACATCAATACTCACATATACTAGATTAAAACATATGTAGTTACTGATAAAGACACTAATGAGACAGTCATTCACTCACTAACACACGCATATACACACTCATCCACCCATACAGTCCTGCACATATGCCGTCTTCAAAACACATACAAACAGTGAGTCAGTCATTGATGCATCTATGTGCTAAGTAACACTCCCACCAAACCATACAGACACTCATACTGATACTAAAAAAACATCTAATAGCCCTTGCGAGACACACCGCTGAAGCCGATAGGCCGCATTGCCTAGCAACGAGCCAGTGGACACGCCCCCCCACGATGATCGCGGACTTCCGCATTTAAGGATTACCGGCACCGCTACACACTGCCGGCTGTCCTGTGATCCGAACTTCGCCGCAGTGGGGGTAGGTGCCTAGCAGCATTGGCCTCGAGATTACAAGGTAAGGCGGTGAGATTTGTCAAGTGTGGCGGAATCGCGGCATTCTCCGCAACTCGGATTCTCCGGCGTAGTTGTGTGGGGTCCCGCCCCCGGTGCCCCGGGGGTACTTGGAGGCGTCTTTCGTCCTGGGTCTTGCCGCGGTGGTGTCCTGATGGGCACCGCCGGGTAAGGGACTTGCACGGTGCCTCCCTGGGAGCATTTTCCAGGCTCCAGTAACAGCGGATATTTCCTTCAGTGGGCTGTTTGGTTGTGTTTTCCGGGTGGCAGACGGCGCAGTTGTTCAGAGCCGAGTGGTGCCCGCAGCCTCACCACCACCGTGGCTGCCTTGTTCGGGTGGCGTTCCCTCTGGGCGCTCTTGGGGACTGGGACTGAGCTCCATACCTCTGGTTGGCCAGTTTGACCCCTTACCACCTCCCCTCTCGGTCCTGATTACCGGGACAAATGAACCTGGTCCACCTTCTTCCTTCTCCCCTTATTCCCTTTCTTACCTATTCCCCCCCCCCCTTTTTTCATCCAGGTAATTACCTAGCAACTCAGGCCCCACAAGGACAGTTTGTGGGATCCATCCACCAGGGAACAAGGGTAAGATTTCAACATCTTAACAGCACACCCTTGGGTCCTCTCCCTTCCTGTTTTTTCCTTTTGGCGCACATGGCTCCTCTCTTAGCAATCAAACTACCTCTTGCACTTGACATACGAATCAGTAGCGAGCAATGGGGCATGTACTCAATGTATAGTCAATTGTTTCAATGAAAGCAAGTCATTATATGGCACCCACTATGAGTCTCTCTCTCTCACCGTTCATTGATGTGACCCCACTGAGCTACGACACACGCTTGGGTCAAGGGTCTGTCCTTTACTTTACATACAGCATTGATCTACATAGGTTGTATGAGGCTGCGGAGAATGATCATCCTTTTATCTTTTTCTCCTAGGGCGGGATTCCCCGCAGGATACCATCCTGCCTTGGTAAACTGACCACGCAGGTTGTATATAACACACCTTTCAGCCCGGATGGGCTGATCACGAGTTTATGAGCACGTTTAGGTCCTGAAGAATTGCCGATACGGCATGAAACATGTTGACCACACTATAGGTGAGGGTCGAACGAAGCCAAACTACCTTACTTTTGAGCTTCGGCACCCCTCCCTTCACCATTTTTAACAAGGCAGTTAGCCACATGAATAAAGTTGTCTGAGTGGACTATACTTACCTTTTTTAATCACTCCTTCACGCTCACTACTCCACCTTTTAGGCCCCTCACACACACTCAACCAACGGCCAGGAACAAAAGAACTCCACTAAAGTGTAGCACTTCGTGCTACCCGTCAGGCATTGCAGCGCCGGCCTGTCGCTGGAGCAGGAGGCCAATGATGAGACAAAACAACCATCTGGTAGGATGACAACAGCTTTTTAGTTGTGTGAGGCATCCTAAGTTCCGATAAGGGATTACCTTGATTCCCTGACACCCCTACACATATCCATCCAGTAAGAGAGAGACTTCCCCAGCCATATAATCACTACCTCTTGGGGGACTTTGTACATATTTTGGTTATTAACCCATATACACACACATGTAGCTACTAACCAACCCATGCAGCCATTTATACACAAAGTGAAACACTGATACATATATTTAAATATTTAAGCATTACTCGTTAATATATGTATTCACTAAGATACACTTAATAAGCCAGTTAACCAATCATTTTCTTTTTTTAAAAACATCCATTTACACACTTATTTAAACATTTATTCTTCCATCGACCTTTACATATACATATATAAAACATATTTATTTTTCAGAAAGGCACACATTCACTGGATGGTGTCATCAGTGATGTCATGAGTGATGTCACTGACCATGTCATGAGTGATGTAATATGTGACGTCATCAGCAGTGCATTACACACGCAAGTTATAGTGAGTCCAACTAACTATAACGTGGAATTTCAATGGTTTTATGTCAGTAAAATTTCCAGGTAACTATAACTGATGTGAAACCTATGGTTTTTTTAGTGAATTTATTAGGTTTTTTAAATGCTAATTCCTAACTATAACTGGTATGAAACTTATGATTTTTTCAGTGAATATATATATATATATATATATATCTGCAATACCTCGCAGCAGCTGCGCTCTCCATTACGAATTACGAGGCAAGGACCAACTTTTTACCAGCATACATTTATTTGTCAAACAGACAGACTGCCATGACGCGTTTCGGCCGTCCCAGTGGCCTTGGTCACATCAATATATATATATACATATATATATATATATATATATATATATATATATATAGAGAGAGAGAGAGAGAGAGAGAGAGAGAGAGAGAGAGAGAGAGAGAGAGAGAGAGAGAAATGCTGCTAACCAAAGACTTTTGGAGAGAGGCTTCCATAAAATTGGATATAGCCATGAATAAAGCTAACAGCAAGGATAGACAGTCACTACTGAAAACCATCTGTTGGTCAGTCATCTCCCCTACCTCTCCACATGATACTCCACTGGAAGCTGTGTCTTCCAATAGCACAGGACAGGTCCTCTGCAGGTTCATATCTACTTACAGCAAACAGGCCAATTCTATCAAAAGTATCATCAATACCCAGTGGCCTATCATGCTCACGGATGCCACGCTCCAGCAGATATTGCCCAGCAAACCTAACTTTACTTATCGCAAGGCCTATTCCATGCGTAGTGATTTAGTTAAAACTAGTCCAGAGTTAGACAATAAATGCACTTGGCTTTCCCCGAAAAGAGGTTTCTTTAAATGCAGCACTTGCTGTGCTTGCAAATTCCGGATTAATACCACCTCATATTGCACTGCCTTCTCAGATACCTCCATCAATCTTAAAGGACACTATACATGTCGCACAGAATTGTCGCGCAACCGTCAACTCTGATCCTACGTATCCTGTTGCGCGACACATAAAACTGGAGCACAATAATAATCTTAATGTGCTGCAATATTTTGTCATAGATAGTGTCCTGATCAAAAAACGAGAAAAGAAGCTCAGACAGTTGGAAACCAAATAATTGTTGAACTTGACACTAAGGCCCCCTGGGGACTGAATATCTGTGAGGATTCACACTAATATCTGTAGCTGTACTGTAGTAGTTTTTTATCACATCTAATTTGGGTTTTAAGTTATTCATATCATTGTACTGTTTGTCAATTATTGTTTTAGGAGTATAGATTATAGATACATGTAATAATTATTTATTGATTTGTTATTTATTTCTATGTTTCACCATCAGTACTCTAATCAGATGTAATGCTCCATAGTTAGATTGTTCAGTGTCAATATTTCTGAAGGGGTTCTGTATATGATCTAATGCATTATACCTTGCACATAGTTCTGAATTTGTTCAGTTTATAACATCTGCAATGCTTTTTCATATCAATTTTTATTATTTTTTTTAGCTCTCTTCCATTGCACTTTTGCACTTTTGCACTTTATCCTTGGCGTATTTGCACAATTTTTTGTAACATTGTCTGCACACAGCATTTTAGATTGAATTTCTTCCTTTTATCATCAATGCACTGCGCAGTATTTGTACATTTAATAACTTTCTCATGTTTGAACTGAATACTTTTTATATGTGTAATTCAGAAATATTCTTTTTTAATAGGATTGAAACTCTTGTTTGATTCACTGCCCAGTTTTTAACTTAAACATATGTTATATCTGCATTGGAGCACTTTATAGTAGATGTTTTTATGGCAGGTCTCTAAAATTTGAGTACATCAAACGTGTCACAATTGCCAACGCATTTCTATGAATTTTCATTATTGTATTCTTTGTTAAATCTATTCATGAATATGCATTTTTCCTGCTTTCCAATTTGCATTTTGTAACAACATTGCGCATGAATGTCAGTGCAATTTTGAGTCTATAACCCGCTTAGTATTTTTTCTATGTCTATGCTGTACACAGATGCATTGTCACACGGTTTGAGGGTTTCCTATATACTCTTCATTCATTTGCAACGCGCTCATGTGATCAAGGCCACAGCGTTGGCCGAAAATCAGCTGACGGAATTGCACCGCTATTTGAAAAATAAAATGCTATCACGGCCCTACAAACCAGCTATTTGCAGTTGTCCGTTTCTCTTCCCGGTGCCGGAAGCACCTTGAGTGGTAACTGGATATATATATACATAAAAAATATAAATATATATACATATATATACATATATATATATATATATATATATATATATATATATATATATATATATATATATATATATATATATATATATATATATATATATATATATATACTAGTAGGTAGTTATAGTTAGAACCTAGTTACCATAGGAAAATCGCAACATTCTATTCCCAATACCTTTGTCGCCTATTAACGAATCTTCACGGAATTTTCAAAACTTATACCCCGCTTCAGTCTGCTCCTATCTTGAAAGTTTCGGGGTGATTCAGCAAGTGGGGGCAGAGAAAAACGGGGTCCCAAAATGTGTTTTCTCCATGCAATTTTTCATAGGAATCTTTAGACACGGCTACAGCCCGAACTGCTGAACGGAATTACACCAAATTTGGCAAAAAGATAGCCTTTAGTTCAGAAAGAGCCCTTTTTGTTAAATAGTGTAAATCTGTTTAGTAGTTCATGAGAAATTAGAAAAAGAAAAAGTTTCAATATCTGGGTGGAGCCTAACCACACATCTCTTCGTGAGATCTGATTGGCTGTCAGCACTTCATCCAAGAAGTATTGGCAGCTATCTTGGTACCAATATACATGATAGCACCTCATTAAAAAGCATTGCAGTTAATAGAAGGTTCTAAGACTTTAGTTACATTATAAATCATTTGTTGATGGTACCATTTTAGGAATTGTGGTGTGTTCTAAGGCGATTTTACCATGTGAAAAAACCTTCTGCTGGGATATCATGAATCATGTTTGAGAGAAAACTATTTTCTCATGCTTTCCCCACAGGGGTTTAGAAGGTGGTCTATAAGCTAAACTGAGAACATATTTTCTGTAAATTCACATTACATTGCTCAGTCATGTAAAAATGAAATCTGACATTCTCAGTAAAACATGTACATTCAACAAGGGCAGAGACTGTCAGTTGATTCCTTTGTGTTCTACTGCAGCTTCCCAGTGTGTTCTAAAGAACAACTAGAGCGCAAACAGTCCTACTTATGACAAACGTATTGCATACCTGAAGCCATCTTGATTGGAATAAAGTGGTAACTCTTAAAACATTTAATTTTGAAAGGAATACAATGAGGGGGGTTCATTTTGCCAAAGAAAGTATGATTAGTGCTGCAGAAAGAAAAATTAGGGCACATTATGAGTGACTTCTCAAATCCTCTTCTATTTCATTAAAGAAATTCTGACATGCGGACTGAAACATGCACTTTCAATACCAGCGGCAGACTTCCCTGGTGAGCAGTAGCTTTACGACAGTGATCTAATAAGCTACTAGAGTGCTAACATTCTGAATTCATGGCAAATGTGTGACACATCGGAATGCCTTGTTGATGGAATCACAGTAAAAAACTGAAAGTATTTCCTACTGAGGAGACTGTAGTAAATGAGGAAATGAGGAAACTTCATAACAAATAAGTCTCCCATGATGGCCACCAGAGACAAAAGAGCCCAAATGTAGCACAAATATCGCCCACATGTAGCCCAATGACAGATGTGTGCAAAACAATTTTTATTTTTTGTGTTTTTTGCAGTTTTATATAGTGCAGACTTGTCAGGTATTGGAGTGCTTTACATGAGCATTGGTTACATCACACAAGAACAAATTCATTTTGGTTTTATACATGGGGAGATTAAGTGATTTGACCAGAAGCACAGAATCTCGAGTTGAAGCAGAAACTCCAAACTGGTTCCCCAGTTGCAAAGTCTACAGCTCTGGAAGCAACACCACATCCTCTCCCCTAAGTGCAACATTTAATCAAGTGGTCAACTGGATAAAAAAAATAAAGATAACAAATAATTTAAACGTGCTTTGTCGCTATTTGAAAACTCAGAAAATATGTCCCCATTTTAGTTTTTTAGAGCACTAACCATAATTGTGATGCAAATAAGACCCTCTCATATATGTAGTTTCCAAAGGAAATGCTCTAGGTATTACAGTTTTGATTACATCAAGATGACATAAGGCGTTCCACACTTTTGTAATAAATATAGAATGTTAGCAATCTAGTTGTTCATTAGGATACTGTTGAGAGGCAGCGGCCAGGGGCACGGACTCTGAAAATTTGAAGATAGGGAGGAGGGTGCAGAGGCAACAATTTGAGCACACTGGGCAGGCAGGAAGGGCAGTGGCAGCACAACAGACTATGGAGGGCAGTGGAAAGGGTGGCAGGGGCAGCAAACCAACAATACAGGACTGGCAAGAGAGGCTGTGGCAATATAATAGACCATTGTGGGCAGAACAGAGAGGCAGTGGTAGTACAACCATACATGCCAACAGACCCAATTCAGCCGGAAAAAGTCCAATGTTTTTAAGCCCAAATGGGCTTTGTTTGATCTGTCTCCTATCTACAATCTCCTCTTTTTCAATGTAGGTCAAAGGGGAAAATCAATAACCCAGTTTTTTTCCAAAATCTCCCTCTTACCAAGTTCAAAATGTTAGCAAGTATGGTACATTGGATCATGGAAGGCAGGATGGATTGGGGTAGAGATCATGGACTCGGGTAACAGAGGACAGGAGGGACATGGAGACGTGCACCAAACTGACCCTACAGGGAAGGCATCAGGGTTTGCAGCAGCACAATACACCACACAGGGCATGCAGGACGGGAGTGCAGCACAACAATCCATACAAAGCAATAGGGAGGGGACAGGACCCTGCACACGGACAATAGAGAACAGAGGGGAAAGAGGCAATGGTAGGTAGCTGACCATACTGGACAAACAGGAGAGAAAGCTGCAGCATAACGGACCATAAAGGGCAGGAGGGACGGACCAGGGGCATTACAATGGAACAGACAAGTCAGGAGGGAGGGAATAGGGGTCTGCACATGGAAACAGAGGGCTGAGGGGAAAGGGGGCAGGGCAGGAGCAGCAAGATGACCATGGAGGTCAGGCAGGATGGGCACTATAAGCAAGACACACCATGGAGAGCAACAGTGAGACTTCAATGGCATACACACAGACCATGGAGGGAAGGTGGGAGGCGGTCGGGGGCAGCTAGCTGACCACACAGGAAAGGTGGGAGGGGTCGTGGCAGCACAGAAGACCATGCATGGCAAGTGGGAGGGTTAGTGGCAGCACAATGGCTATGATGGGTAAGAAGGAGGGTGCAGGAGGATACACAAAGGACCATGGAGGATAGAAGGGAGGGTCAGGACCTGGGCACAGACAAGAGAGTTCAGGGGAAGGGGCCTCACAACAGACCATGCGGGCAGGCAGGAGGAGCAGTTGTAGCACAACAGACCAGGGAGGACAGAAGGGTGTGGCAGTAAAATGGACCATGGAGGACAGGAGGAAGGGGATAGGGGCATGGAATGTGGACAAGCAGGGTGGAGGTGGCAGGGACAGGTTACAAACTTCAACAGAGGTGGGACTTCATCCAGTCCCCAGTGAATGCACAGCAAATGTGCCGTTTTTCGGCTAATCTTAATCCATGCTTTTAATTCTTGTCCTTTTTGTCAATTTCATCAAAATTCTTATAACCATGTTTTGTCAGTATTTTTTTAACAGAGCCACACGCTGCGTGTACACATTATTTCCAAGTTTCTACTGCTCGATGGAGTCACATGACTTTTCCAAGAACATGAAAGATACGTGAATTCTTTTAAGGCAGTGTTTATTTCAATAAAATTACCCAATGCATTTCGGGCTGCACGCCCTTCTTCGGGGGTCACTGTGGGATAATCATAAAATCATACAATTAGTGTACTGTTAACTCAACTTCTCAACTCCTACAACAACATGAATACTGTGTATAATTAATCAATCGGTCTAAGAAAATCCATAGTGGAGTAAATAAACCAGCGCTCAGATCTACATTTCTCCCTTCAAACCTTAATAATCTGTTTTACAATCCAACGGCTTGTTCATAGTCATTATGCCCCTTCTAACCTCCCATAGCATTTCCCCATATGGAAACTATCTCATCAAACGGTGCTAAAATGATTTTATCTCGTGTTAATACTCTCGACATTCCCCCTTCGTGAACCATCTCCAAAAAACTGAATGTCATTCCGCTCTGATGCGATCACAAATATACTGGCGGTGAAAACA
The DNA here is from genome assembly GCF_964263255.1 of Lissotriton vulgaris. NCBI lineage: Eukaryota > Metazoa > Chordata > Amphibia > Caudata > Salamandridae > Lissotriton > Lissotriton vulgaris. Next base: position 100,290 of record NW_028242502.1, on the reverse strand, counting down.
CCTTTCAATCTAATCCTAGGAATTCAAGAATTTTACAAGAGCACTGTCCGTGTTCTTAAAGTACGGTAATCTAATCTCAAATATCACGTACCTGCTGTTCATCTTTAAAAGCACACCGCTTCCCTCCTGGTTCTCTCCAATCCCCCTTCTGCCTCCCACAATCCTTCTGCATTTATAACTCGTCCCAATGACCCTGATTGGTTCATCACATCAACTTTTCCCGCTCTCACCATGTAACTTTTGATGCCTGTCGTTTTCGGGACTCTCTTTCCCATAATCCCCCCATACGGACAACATCAACTTCTGAATATCATAAACCCGATTAACCCCACAGTCTGTCTGAAATAAATAAAACATGTTTGTACGTCCATATGAGTAACAGTCTTTGTAGATACACTGTCTTCTCCCAGAACCACGGCGTTGATTCTCTACGTGTGGACTCGACAACTCCTCCCATTCTTCTTTCTCTTTTGATTCCCGCGAGGAAGGAAATAGGGGCATGGAATGTGGACAGGCAGGGTGGAGGTGGCAGGGACAGGTTACAGTCATCTGACAATGCTAGGCGGGTGGGAGGGGAGTGGCAGCGCAATAGAACACTCAGAGTAGATAGGAGTGGCAGGTCCATGGAACATGGTGGGCAAAAAAGATAGAGCAGGGACATGCACACAGACATTGGAGGGTAGGGGGAAGGAGAATAGGGGCAGCAAGCTAATCACAGAGGCTAAGCAGGAGGTCAATAATGGGACATAGAATTGGGCAATGGAGGTCAGGAGGAGTGGACTGGTACATCATGCTAAATGGAGGACAGTGGCAGCACATCAGACCATGCATGGCAGGAGGAGGAGGAGGCAAGTCCATGGATTCAGACAACAGAGGATAGGGAGGAGGTGGATGGGACAGCAAGCTAACTGTTCAGAGAAGGCTGGAAGGCCAGTGGCAGAACAACGGCCATACATGGCTGTAACAAGGGAGCAGGGACCTGGACTTGGACAATGGATGGCTAGGAGGAGGGGAGGCAGGAGCATAAGCTTGGGTGGGGGCAGCACAATGCCAGGCCCTGCTTCCAACCCCCCACCATCCATTGTGATATGTATCTGACTTAACGTTAAAACAAAAACTAGAAATTTGATGAAAAAAAGAAAGATTACAGGGACGATATTGTTATACCCAGATTTCACTCATACACAACCAGTGACATTCAGCAGTTATAGTTATCTGAGCTAACTATAACTTACGCCCCCGTAAAGTACTGCATAGATATTACATCATTCATGACAAGGTCAGGTACATCACTCATGACATCACTGATGACATCTCAAATGAGTGATGACATCATCCACGTGATCATCTGATGCACCTCCTCACACCCTAAAATACAGACTACCATTCTTAAAACCATAGACACACCATTACTAGTATAGCTACAATATTCTGTGCACTATGCATGCAGACCTCTAACTAGCTACATACTATTGATACACACTTCTAAATACCCAGTTAGTGCCTATGCAGTCTAGGAATCCTTCTGTCTATCCCATGCACTTCTCCATTCACCCATCCAGCACTATCTATGTATCCTATCACTCCACCAATACCTAAGGACTTATAAATTCAGCACGCACTTTCTTTGCAACACTGAAATTACTCCAGTTATTAGTTGTATACTTAAGGAATGGCATAGTCACTAACACAAGTGCAGGTACAATATTTTGTACACTATGCATGCACACCTCTAACCAGCTACAAACTATTGATACGCTCTTCTAAATACCCAGTTAGTACCCATGCAGTTTCGAAATCCTCCTGTCTTTCCCATGCCTTTCTCCAATCACCCATCCAGCACTATCTACTTATCCTATTACTCCACCAATACCTAAGCACTTATAAATTCACTATACACTCTGTTTGTAATACTGTAACTCTTCTAGTTACTAGTCATGAACTTATGGAATGGCCTAGCTTCTAACACAAGTACAGCTATAATATTTTGTGCACTATCCAAGCAGACCTCTAACTAGCTACATACTATTGATACACTCTTCTAAATACCCAGTTAGTACTCGTGCAGTGTAGGAATCGTCCAATCTGTCCCATGCACATCTTTAATCACTTATCTACCACTATCTACTTATCCTATCACTCCACCAATACGTAAGTACTTGTACATTAAGTGTTCACTCTGTTTGCAGCACTGTCATCATTCCAGTTACTAGTAGTATTCTTATAAAATGGCCTAGGCACCAACACAAGTACACATAAAATATTCTGTGCATAATCCCTACAAATCTCTAAGGAGATACATACTATTGGTCCACTCCATTAAATACTGAAGTAATACCCATGCAGCGTAGGATACCTCCTGTCAGTCTCATGCAATTCTTCAATCACCCATCCAGCACTATGTTCTTATTGTATCAGTCTGCCAATACCGAAGCACTTATGGGGCAGATTTACAAGCACCCTGCGCCACCAGTACGTCACTTTTTGTAACGTAGTGATGGTGCCAGGCACTCCTTCATATTTACAAGGAGAGGAAAAGCCACCCTGCATGGTTTTTCCTCTCCTTGTAAATACAACCCCTTTATACACAGAACTTTGCGTTGAAGGGGCGTTCCATAGGTGTTGCTGTGGGTGTTCCCACGCAACACCCATAGAACAAGACACATTTCCAGATTTATGAGAAATCGTAACTCTGGAGATGTGTGTGAATGCCTCGGCATCCTAGAGTTGGTGAAGCAAGGCGCAATGAGGAGAATTGTTTTTATTTCCCCTCATTTTTTCCTCTTTCAAAGCATGCTGCATTCCACAGCATACATTGAAAGAGGAAAATGCCTTTAGTGATTTTGAAGGTGTCCCTTCAAGCACAAAAACAATCTCCGCACAACACAGACATCCTTGCACCATGGTGCAAGGTGCTTGTGTCACTGCATGGCTGCATGGTCGCATGGCTGCACTTTGTGCAGCAGTGCAGAGGGAAGCACAGAGTTGCAACATATTCAAGTACATATGTTATATCACTGTGCCTCATAAATGCCACAGTGCTGTGCAGCTAAAGTGTTTGCTGTGTCATGCTGCAGTACTTCCTCATAAATCTTCACCTATAAATTCACCATACACTACTAATGCATTCTTTCAGTCAATCATGCTGTATACATATATTTAACCAAACTTTCACACATTACCTTGCAATTCTAGTTCTTTAACCAGATAAGGTAGTTCTGATAAGAACTTTTTTTTCTTCTTTTTTCTTTTGTATTTTTTTTTAATGAACAATTTTGTATTTTTTGGGGTGTTTTTTCAAAAAATTAACAAAAAAAGAACAAATAAACCAGGAAACTTTTGGAATTACTTATCATTCCAAAAACAAGAAAAAAAAATAACAACAATGGTTGCGTTGCGCAGCACAAACTGCATCCACTGACTGCTCACCGAAGCATATAAGTTTCTTGCACTTCACGCAGTGTTGCTCGAGAAAGGCAAATTTTGGCCTAATGTCCATTGCAGGTGTTCCTGAGGACGATCCAGATGTACTTGCCACAGCAGGAGAGGGGTTCAAAGCAGCTCACCTCATTTCCTCCCGAGCAAGATTGAGAGGATGTGTGGTACAGAGATGCATGTACATAGAAGCAGTGCCACAAGATTTTTTTTTTTCACTGCCTCTTGACAGGACTTGGTCACAAATTTTGCAAGTCACCTTTCTTGCATTTACTTTCTTCTCTCCAGGTGGAAAAGTGAAGAATTTCCACACAACAGATTCTGGCCTCTGTTGACATGGTGCCTCCTGCAAGAATTCTTCTTCAGAAGATACTTCCTCCTGCTGCTGCTGCTGTCCAGATGCCATTTTGTTTAATAAACACCAAAAAAAAAAGCAAAAAGGGTTCTTGTAGGAAAAGAGATGTCTCTCTAAAGATGCTCCAACAAGAATGATTAAAATGGGTGGGGTCCTTTAATAGTTACAGTGGGAAATGTTATGAACCAATAAAATCTTTTTTTTTTTAGGTCACATGAGATCCACGCACTTTGCGCTCACGAAGCACACACCCGATGCGACTCCGCAAAAATATATTTAAAAATAATATAAGTTTATTATAAGTACAAATATATAATTTTTAGGAATATCTTAGATAATCTCTGGCCCTAATATGTATATTCAAGACACATACATATCATTTTAGAACATAACATTTTTTGACGGGAGTCCCGCACCCAAAGTGCCCCAGCGCGTATATGACATCACGCGAGACCCGCCACCGCGCAAGCGTCGTGTACCGTAATGAGCATGTGTCGTGAATGCGCGGGAGCAGGTGTTGGGGACTGGTTACATACCAATCGTGCATATCATGTAATATTAAATGTATATGATGTAACTGAAGAACATACAGCCGTTGCACACCATATGCGGATCCTTCATGACTTTTCTAAAATAGTTGCTAGAATCCGAGCGCCCACCGTGATGTGTACACTTTGGGTGCGCGACTCCCAAAAAAATGGAAAAAAAAATAATATAAATATATATTTTTTTTAAATAAAAAATAAATTAAACAATATTTCAGTTTGAATTTTTTTTACAATTTTTTTGCTATTTTCAGAAAAATATATAATGTCATTTAATGAATAACATATTTATAAATAAACAGTTCAAAAACAGTAGAAAATCAATACAAAAAATAGGTATAACTACTATTACACTTAAAAATTTGCATTTCAAAAACGTTTGAAATTCACTGAAAAAACCATAGGTTTCAGAGACGTTATAGTTAGAAATTAGCATTTAAAAAAACTTTGAAATTCACTGTAAAAACCATAGGTTTCAGAGACGTTATAGTTAGAAATTAGCATTTAAAAAACATTAGAAATTCACAGAAAAAAATATAGGTTTCAGGGGTGTTATAGTTGGCTGGACATTTTACTCGTACAAAACCATAGAAATTCCTCTGTTATAGTTGGTTCTGCTAACTATAACTCGGGCACTCGCAATGCACTGCTGATGACGTCACATATTACATCACTCATGACATGATCTGTGACATCACTCTTGACATCACTGATGACATCTCAAATGACATCACTGATGACATCATCCAGTGAATGTCTGTTTTTCTGATAATTAAATATGTTTTGTATATGTATATCTCAAGGTCGATGGAAGAATAAATGGATATATAAGTGTCTAAATGGATGATTTTTTTGTAAAATTGACTGTATAACTGACTGATTAAGTGTATTTTAGTGAATACATGGGTTAGTGAGTAATGTTTAAATATGTAAATATCTGTATCAATCTCTCATCCAGAGTAACACTGACACACCCACTTACACCGCATAAACATGTCATACACCTACTCTTCCACAATCACTAACAAACCCATTCACAGAACCCATGCAAACACTCACACTTCTCGTCAGTCATCCATACAGCCAGTAACACATCAACTCACCTATAGAGCCACTAACGGAACCCCTAACTCACATATACAGCAACTCATGCACCTACTCACTACCAATACAGCCAGTCACAGCTTAAATTATAGAGGCATAGACACACTTACATACCCACTCATACACCTATACTGCTACTGACACAGTAAATCAGTTAACCCTATACCTACTCACATACCTACTCTCTCCCCATACTATCACTCACACAGCGACCAACTCACCCATATAGTTACCCACACAGCCACTCAGTGATTTGTAAATACTAATACATGTACTTACTCACCTATACAGTGATTGAGACAACCACATACTTTCCCATACAACAACTGCCTTTTGGATAAGGACCAATTTGGCTTCCGCCCAGGCCATGGAACAGAAACTGCATTGGCAACCATGTTGGACACCCTTTGGATGCGAGCCGACAATGGCAACTCCTCAGTCCTGGTGCTGTTGGACATGTCGGCCGCATTCGATACGGTTAGCCATGCAGTTCTGCTAAGCAGGCTGGAAAAACTGGGCGTGAAGGGCAAGGCCCTGAGGTGGATACAATCCTACATGACAGGTAGACAACAGGTGGTGACCCTAGCACCCTTTTCATCTCCCAAGTCCCTGGTCAGTCACGGAGTACCTCAGGGCTCTTCGATCAGCCCTATTCTTTTTAATCTTTATCTGCAGCCCCTGATCCCCATGATCAAATCCTTCGGTATAGATTTGATAAACTACGCCGATGATACACAACTGGTGTTCTCCTTAGAAGGAAGACAGGCGGTGACCATGGAGACCTTCCAGAACTGCATGAACAAGGTGGCCAGGTGGTTGACAATAAACTTCCTTCAATTTAATGAGGGGAAGACAGAGGTTGTCTACTGTTCGTCAGCCAAACTGAGTCAACAACCTTCCCAGGAGATCAGGCTTGCGCCGGGAGCAGAACCTTGCATCCCAGTTAAGACTGTGCGCAATCTAGGGGTACTGTTTGATGCGGATCTCCAAATGACCTCCCAGACCAATAAAACCATCAGTGTCTGCTATGGATTGTTGAAAGCACTCAGACAGATTTTGCCCCTCCTGCCTGATGAGTCTAGACCACTAGTAGTTAGGAGTGTGATTCTGGCCAGACTGGACTATTGTAACTCTCTATATTTAGGGGCCCCCTTATATATCCTACAGGGGCTCCAGAGGGTCCAGTCTATAGCGGCCAAGCTGGCACTTAAAAGACCTCGCAGTTCCTCCACTACATTGGCACTAAGAGATCTACATTGGCTGCCAATCGGGAGTAGAGTTGCCTTCAAGTCCCTATGTATCGTGTACAGAGCCCTGCACAACACAGGACCTATTCCTCTACAGGAAAGGCTCTCCTGGTATAGACCTTCCAGGTCCCTTCGCTCTGCTAGCCAGAGTCTGGCAGCTACTACCAGGATCAGGTGATCGAGGATGGGAGGCAGAGCTTTCTGCACCTCTGCCTCTAGGTTGTGGAACGAGCTTCCCCAGAACATCAGACAAATTGACACCCTACTGGGTTTCAGAAAGAGCCTGAAAACCTGGCTGTTCGCCAAAGTATAATCCCCGTGACTCTATTTAATAGCTCTGGCGGCTGTTCTATATGTCATGACAGCTAGTGTATTGTTGTACCATCTGATTATTTCCTGTTTGGGCGCCAGGATACCCGTAGGGTGACAGTTGCGCGTTACAAATAATAAATACAATACAATACAATACAGTACCCTCACACCCACACAACCACTCAAACACTCATTTGCTCAGCCACTCATACACCCACTCACACACCCATACACCCACTTACACACCCATTGATGCACCAAGACCGTCATTGATGTACCCTGTCACTCACCCAGGTAGACACTTATGAATCTGCTCAAACACCCATTCAGTCACTCTTGCACCCTATGATTCACATTTACAACCACTGACACACCAACTCAGTCAACTATACAGATACTCACGCAGCCACTCCCTTACTCATACATGCACAGACACACCCACTCGCTTACCTATATAAAAACTCACACACTCACTATCTCATGTGTACAGTCTCTTATATACCAAGTCACTCTTCTATACACCACTCACACATCCACTCACTTACCCATACAGGCACTTCCACAGCAAGTTACCTTAGTTTTATATGTTTGACACTCAGCAACTTTTAGAAGATACTCACACTCACTTAATGATGTCATCAGTGATGTCATTTGAGATGTCATCAGTGATGTCATTTGAGATGTCTTCAGTGATGTCATTGACCGTGTCATGAGTGATGTAATATGTGAGGTCATAAGCAAAGCATTGCGTGGCATGAGTTATAGTTAGCTCAGGTAACTATATCTGCTGAATTTCTCTGGTTTTGTACAAGTGAATGTCAGGCTACCTTTAACGTCCCTGTATCCTTTGTTTTTTTCAGTGAATCTCTAAGGGTTTTTTAATTCTATTTCCCAACTATAGCGTCCCTGTAACCTTTGTTTTTTTCAGTGAATTTCTAACGTTTTTTAAATGCTAATTCCTACCTTTAATGTCCCTGTAACCTTTGGTAGTTAAGTGAATTTCAGCCACCACCACATTCAAAACTCCTAACTGCATACTGAATTATAACCATCACATTAAACAGATTACTATCTAAATGACTCTATAATAGGATGTATTTATGCCTCCCTTAATATTTCTATAAAACAGTGTATAACTCCTTCAGTGGAATCTGTGACTGCATGCATCACTGTATCAGCAAGTATCTCATTCACTGTGTAAGTATTTGAGTGGATCTGTGAGATGGTGCATCAGTTTATCAATGGTTCTGTAACAAACTGTGTGACTGTCTCAGTGCATCTATGAGTGGGTGCATCAGTGTCTCAATGGGTCTGTGATTGGTTGCATAAGTCGCAATCGATCTGTGAGTAGGTGCATAAGTGCCTTTGTGCATTTGTAAGTAAGTATAAGACTGTCTGACTGGATCTGTGAGGGGATACATGAGCGTCTAACTGCATATCTGGGTGGGTGAGTGAAGGGGTACATGAGTGCCTGAGTGCCTGAGTGGGTCGGTGAGTAGGGGCTTGAGTCTCTCAATGGGTCTATGACTGAAAGTGTGAGTGTCTGAGGGGTTCTGTGAGTGGGTGTGTGGGTCTTTGAGTGGGAATGTGGGTAGGTGCATGAGTATGTGAGTGACTGGTTGCATGAGTCTCTGAGTGGGTCTGTGAGTGGGGGTGTGAGTGACTGTATGGGTGTGTGAGTGTCTTTTTGGGTCTGTGAGTGGCTGTATGAGTGTCTGAGTGGATCTGTGAGTGGGTGTTTGAGTGTCTCAATGGGTCTGTGAGAGCATAATTCTCTGAGTGGGTGAGTGAATAGGTGCAGGCATGAGTGTCTGAGTGGGTCTGTTACTGGGAGGACAAGTGTTATGTTATGTTATGTTATGTTATGTTATGTTATGTTATGTTATGTTATGTTATGTTATAAAGCACTTATAGCGCGCACGGATACTCAAGAGTGTCATGGCGCGAAAGCCAACTGCAGAAAACAAAGAGCACGGAGCTAGGAGGAGCTGTGAGTTAGTTAAAAAGCAAGGTCTTTAACTGCTTTTTAAACAGCCTGAGAACCGGAGTGTTTTGCAATTCGTAGGGAAGGGCGCTCCAGGCTATAGCTGCCTTAAAAGAAAGAGAGCTGCCCCCGTTCATTTTAGGCGAAATCGGGGAATAACTGCAAGACGTAATGCGTCTGATTGCAGTTGTCTTTGGGGAACGTAGAAATCAAAGCGTCTCCTGAGATTTGGAGGCCCAGATTTATATAGGGCGCCCTGGGCAAGACTGAGGGCCTTAAACTGGACACTTTGCCGCTCACTTACTCTTTCCATTTCCGAGGAAGGATTCCCGCTGCACACGGAGGGTGCATTTTTCAGTAAAGGCTCATTTGAGAGGTTGCGCCGCTGGTGGGAGCTTTTCCGTATTCGGCGGACTGCCTGCACGCTCCCAGCGTGCGCTTGACCATAAACTACTAGCTGCCTTCACCGGGGGACTGCGAGGACCAGCAGCCTTTACACCTCACAGCTGGTGAATCTTCCCCCGGCGGCCACGCCCCCCATCAGCTGCTATTTACCTTTCGCGACACCCGCTCCGCGGGTGCCGCTCACTTGCTCTTGCCATTTCCGAGGAAGGATTCCCGCTGCACACGGAGGGTGCATTTTTCAGTAAAGGCTCATTTGAGAGGTCGCGCCGCTGGTGGGAGCTTCTCCGCATTCGGCGGACTGCCTGCACGCTCCCAGCGTGCGCTTGACCATAAACTACTAGCTGCCTTCACCGGGGGACTGCGAGGACCAGCAGCCTTTACACCTCACAGCTGGTGCCTCTTCCCCCGGCGGCCACGCCCCCCTGCACGAACACATTAACTTGATCAGCCCTACCCGCAACGCGGGACGCGCGCGGGACAAAGCGCGGGGCGAAGCCCGGGCCAAGGGCAGGCCCGTTTAAGCCCGTTCAAGACCGGGCAGGACTGGACTGGGCCACCCCATTTACGTCTGTTTTCTCCCTTCTTATTTTTGCTGTTATTGCACGCATTGTAAATTAACCTGTTTTCAGTTTGCACTCAGTATCTACAGTATTTCTATCTTACAACGAATCACATTGCATCATGTCCCCTAGAACCACTAGGAATACCGTTAAAAAACAGGCCCAGGCTGCTGCTGAGGTTATCGGGCCGATAGATCAATTTATAACTAAAGCCAACGAGGCCATTGAGCAGGGTATTACCCTATTGGAACGGAGAGTCTCACAGGACCTGGCTATTGCCAGACGCTCCTCCATGGGCTTACTGGCCACTGCCAAAACACCCCAGCGTCCTGTAGAGTTACCTCCTCCATTGTCAGTGCAAGCAGAATTGCATACGGTCCCTCGCACTGTGGACCTGTCTGCATCCCTAGATCTTTCTGATTCACATCTGTCACTTGAAAAATCTCCTGTCATTTTCGCTAGCCAAACCGATGTTGCCCCTTCTTCAATTACAGACAGGGGTACACGCGAAGGCGCAATCCCCCAAAAAAAGAAGAGGAAAACTAGTAAGTCTCACCACACCACTAATTCCCTCCCCATAACTATCTTCACAACCCCTTCCACCTCCCATCCCCCCTCACAAACTATTAATCTTGTTTTAACTCCCCATCAACCACCCTCCCCTTCACTTGCAAACGCTACGAACCCTACCACAGATAATCTGAACATTAGCTCCACCAGTTCTAGTAGCTACCCACTCCAAGACCAGTCTTTTAACGCAGCATTCTCTGGAGATGGATAAAACCAACGGTTTTACAGTAAAAGGGTCAAAGATCAACCCCAACGAGGTTATCAGCAGGATTATTCAAAAAACCCTTCCCCTAATATATAATTGTCTAGAGGAGACCTCATCTCCCCAGATGATCCTCTCTAGCTTCGTTAACATCTTAGAAGCAATTCGGCAGGAGCTCACTCGCCAACATAAGACACACGATAAGGGGTGGTTTGATTCTCATTGCCGCAAAGCCCTTAGTGCACTAAAACGTGCTCTACATAGTCAAGATAGGGACATGGCCTTAATAGCCTCACTAAGGAGGAATTACAAGCTGGCCCAAAAAACCTGTAAACAGGAAATAAAAAACAACCTCTGGGCCCAATTGCACGAGAGCACAAGGAACAAGGACACCACGTTGTTCTGGCGAACAGTCAAGTCCCCCTTTTTAGCGGACGCTACAGCTGTTCGTCACCTAGACGTGGCAGTTCCTGCCGAAAAATGGTTAACCCACTACTCAGAGATCTTTGGGGACTCCCCTTCAACAACTGAGGCCACCAGAACTGGGGAGGCAGTCTTTACTAGGGATAACACCAATCCTATTGACCTCCACTTCGACCTTGTGGAGGTGACTGCTGCGCTGACTTCCTCCACGGCCCGGACGGAGTCCCACTTGACATCTTTGTGAGCAACCTAGACCTATGGGCTCCAATTGTCATGCAAGTCATGTCCGCAGCTTCACAGGTCGGCCTTATCGATTCTTGGTCTACATCTGTGCTTCTACCCATTTTTAAAAAGGGAGAACGCGACAACCCAGCCTGCTACAGACCCATTTCCCTCTTGGACTCGCTGGGTAAGGTCGCTGGGAGACTAATCTTGGAACGTCTCCAGGACTGGGCCATAGAGAAGAAGATCTTAACCGACCTCCAGTTCGGGTTCCAAGAGGGATTGGGCACTGTTGAACAGGCCCTTAATTTGATACTACTCATGGGTAAATACGCTTGGGCCAAAGGCGACAACCTTTATCTGGTCTATGTGGACTTAAGCTCCGCATTTGACTGCGTAATCCACTCTAAATTATGGGAGATCCTGAGTAACTTGGGCATAGACCCTCCACTCCTGAAATTTCTTCGAGAGCTCTACTCGGATGCCAAAGCATGTGTGAGGTATGGCATTAACAGAGAGCTATCGGAATCTTTCAGCATCACAAAAGGCGTCAGGCAGGGGTGCGTCCTTGCTCCATTTCTATTTAATATCTATACAAACGGATTGGAGCAAGCGATGCTGGTAGGCAATAAGGATCTTCCCTGCATAAACACCCGGCCAATCCCTGCATTACTATATGCTGACGATTCCGTCATTCTAGCGAGAACACCAAATCAACTCCAGCTCCAACTGGACAAGTATTGTCAATATATGCTTTCTCTTGGCTTAAAAGTAAATAAATCCAAGACTTTTGTTATGCATATTGGCAAGAAAGCTCAGAAATGCAAACCTCTCTATATTGACAATACTAGGCTAGAAAATGCTAGAAAATATCCATACTTAGGGATCCTTATAGACGACCATATGTCCTGGAAACCTGCCACCTCCTGCAAGAAATTGCAGTTTCAGCGCACAACAACGGCGCTGACCTCTTTTTCAAGGAAATTGGGCAAGCCCGCTCCTGCTGTGATATTGAAAATCTATCAAGCCAAATGTTTGAGCGTGGCTACTTACGGAGCGGGTGTATGGGGCTATGCTCCCGCTACCGAGCTTCAAGTAATTGAAAACGATTTCCTGAAATATGTATTAGCCCTCCCCCGAAGTGCTCCCAACTATGGTAGCCATATTGAGCTCGGTGGGATTATCTATCTGACACCATTAGATACCAACCGATCCTCCTCTGGCACCGTATCTGGACTAAGGAGCAATACCTCCTTACTCGGTCGTTAATAACCGATTGCCTGACATTGACCCACTGGAAAAAGATTCCCTGGCTATCTTATGTTTTTAACTTTTTGAACGACTTGAATTGCCCAGCGTTTTTCACCAACCCTGTCTAACTAACGGCCATACCTAGAAAGACCTTGACGAATTTATGTGTCACCCATCTAAGAGAATTACGCATGTGTTCTGAAATCGGCAAACAATCAAATACCCACTTAATGATGATACAATCCTCCTATGGCATACAACCCTATTTGTCTTTTTATTTGTCAAATTATGATAGATATGTTTTAACCAGATTTCGGTTCGATTCCTTTTACCGTCTTGTCTCGTTCCCTGAGCCCTCAGATTGGACTCGTGAACTAACTAGATGTCCCTGTGACGACTGTTCTTCTCAGTCTACTTTGCACGTAACATTATTCTGTAGCTTCTACGAGACCCCGCGTAAACGCTGGTTGGTCCCACTTCTCCGGCAAACAGGACTGAGAAGATGCAGACCTGCTCTCTTGGCACTACAGTTTTTAGACACTCCATTTGTTGCCAAATCTATAGCTTGCTTTTTAAAGGCTTGTCTGAAAATTCGATCTCAATTAACTGTTTCTGCATCGTAAATTTTTTTTGCTTTTCTATGTGAATCATTTTTTATTCCATTGCCGTACAGGGTATCATTGTATAGACGATTCTTTTAAAGATTTAGTTTATGTTTTCTGTATCTATCAGTTAATATTGCTTATGTGAAAAATCTTTTAAATTGTTGCAAATATTTTCTACAATGCACTTTTATGATTGTAAATTCAATCGAAATAAAGTTTCTTTTAATTTGATTTGATTTGGACACTTTGCACCATGGGGAGCCAATGTAGATCCCGAAGATGTTGCTTTGTGCTTGATCTGCCAGTGATATCAAGCAGCACTCTTGATGCAGTGTTTTGAATTGTTTGCAACTTTTTCAGCTGGTATCCAGGAAGGCCAATATATAATGCATTAGTGTAATCAATACGCGACAGAATGAGGGCACGAGTCACCATTTCCTTGGCAGGTCTTGGCAGCAATGGCAGGAACTTTCTAAGTGATTTCAGTGTGCCAAAGCACACTTCGGACAGTTTTTAGGTCTCCTCTGCACAGCGCTCCGATGCTTTAGCTGTCATTAGGCTCTTTTTCAAGGCACATACTCGTGCTTGTGGCGGCATACACCTTGCGGGAGCACACAGAGGCGTGCAACAAGCACAAGTATGTGCTTCGAAAAAGAGCAGACTGCGCGCGCGCGCACGCACGCACACACGAACCACTCTCAAGTCCTTGCACTGCACAACGAGCTATGTCCACTCTTGCTGGAAGCCTCCCGTAGGTCTTGGTCTAATGCTGCCTCGCTTACCATATTAAACAAACCTACCGCCACTGCTGGTCATCAGAGGTGCCATCGGTGTACGTAAAATAGGTTTTCCTTAAAATAGGCATTACGGGCAGATCTTTGATTTGATGATTTTTACTGTTTTTTTGGGAACTACGGTGACAGCATTGACCCACTGGCACAGTTATTTTTTGCCACGATTAAATTCATGCCTTTTAACTCCAAGCCTGCTTGTTTGTATCATACACCCGCTACTCTAAGTAGGGATTGCTGGAACCAGTTAGCACAGATGCAAAGAAAAAGTACATTTGGCCAATCCAATCTACATGGGACGATTCCATTTCTGAATGTCTCTTGTGAGTCTCCCCCTCGCCCCCCTCACCCCTCAAAATCCAAGACCTCCCGTGTTGATTTAAAAGGAGCACTTTCAACCTTCAAAGTGTCCCGTTGCAATGGGAATGGCACTGCGCCACGGGAGTCTGCAGCTGTCGTGGGCATTCTCACCCATCAAATTCACTCCTTTGTAGGCAGAATATCTTCTCTGGAACCGTCACAACTAGAGCTTTCAAGCCGCTCGCATGGCCAGTGCAGCAGGACAAATGTGCATTCACTGTCCTCGTTCTGCTGTCCCTCCCATTTGCACTGCCTTATGCTTCCCTGGCATCGGTCCGTTGGCAAAACTGCTCCGGACTCAAACCCCCCCCTTAACAGTATAATTTGCCTTATCTAATTCCCTTTGTCACATGTCGTTCCAATAAAGAACCTGGCTGGCGTTCTAACACTCATCGAAACCAACTTAAAGGTGCACAATTTTCAGACCACATGGAAATATACAGAACATTCAAGTTTAAGAAAAAGTACAAGTCCGAAAAATACACTCTGCTTTCAAGGAGTACTGATATATGCCAGTAAACTACTACCACGTGTGCCCAAAAATTAGCCATCGCCCTATAAAGGCGCCCAGGGCAGCATGCACACTGCAGGAAATAGAAATATGAAGTGACTTGAATTAAAAGAAGTAAATGCATACCAGCAATCTAAAACTCTAGCTTTTCTGGCATGTCTGGTATTTCTGAGAGGCAGTGAAGTGAATGGTTACAAGAACTCAGTGACTAACCCTTAAATTGGTCCGTGCTCAAGGAGACAGTGCTTAGTAGAACCATCAATGACAACTGCAGATGCCCCATTAGCTTCCATGGCCTATATAACACTTGCATATCACAAAGCCAACAATTTCTAGTGTGCTATGTAAGTGCTATATTATAGACAAGAATGCCACATACTTACACATATTCTTCACTGCTACTTGCTTGGCATAGAGAATAGGTCTCACTTTTGGGACCTTATAAGTATTTAGTTATGCAGCACAATATCCTTGGTGCAACAACATCAGCTGTTGCATGGCTAAACACTTAGGTCTCAAAGGCGAGACATATTGGCTATGCCAGTGCTTATTTTATCTGCATGGAGAATTGGAGGTCCTTGCAAAACCAGACCCCCAGATTCTTAACCTGACTGCCAACTGAGTTAGGCCTGGGAATATCTGCTGGCCAAAGATCTTCCCTGAATTGGGGGGGGGAGCCCCATACAGAAGACCTCAGACTTGTCCTCATTGCATGACGCTTTATTGATGATTTCATACTAATATGGACAGGGTCTTTGACACAAATGGAGAAATACTTTGTATATTAGAATGATAATGACTTTTATGTGAGGTTTACTATGAATAGTCACAGAACAAGTGTAACCTTCCTGGATGTTTTACTTTACATTAAAGACAATAAGATGCAGAGTACTCTTTTTCAAAAATCTACAGCTTGCAACAGTGTTTTACAGGCAAATAGTGCACATCCAACGAGCTCTATCAAAGCGATCCCCTTTGGAGAAAAGTTACTGATTAAGCAAAATTGCAGTGAAGTGAGTGAATGTGAAAGGAACTTAGATTGTCTCATGAGTAGGATGTCCCTGCGAGATCATGATAGGAGATTACTCGATGATGCACAGAAAAAAGTAGCAAACACATACAGTGGTGAATTACTGAAAAAGAAGGCAGTAGATAAAAAAGTAAGACACTAGCCTTAATAACCACCTTTAACTCCTCTAGTAATCATATTTGGCGTGTACTTAAGGAGCATTGGAATTTATTGGAAAGTGTTCCGTATTTGGAGTCACACGTGAACAAACATCCAAGAATAACCTATAGAAAAAGTCGCACCATTAGGGATATATATAGTCAGTCCTAGTATATGCAAGAAGTGAAGGAGAGAAGCATACTGAATTGGCTGCCCCCCAAAACCTAAAAGATTTTTCACATGCAACAGTTGTAGTATGTGCCATTTGGAAATTTATAAAACAACGAGGTTCATGTTCAATACTACTTGTGAGTATAGGATCAACACCCTTTTAAACTGCTGTACTACATTTGTCAATTATGCCATTATTTGCACATGTGGAAAAGTGTATATAGGCAGCACAATAAGGGAGCTCAGACTTAAAATCTTGGGACATCTGAGAGCAGTAAGGAATGGCAATTTCACATATCCCTTATCCACACATGTATGCAATAGAAACAATGATTCTCCTTTTGTCCTTTTGTGTTCCATGGCATTGATGTAGTCAGGACCAATATACGAGGTGGTGATAGGGAGCTCCTGTTAAGACAGCAGGAATCCTAGTGGATATCTCGCTTATGTACAGTAGCGTCTAGCCTCAATGTAGAACATGAGTTTCATCATTTTTTATAACTTATGGATGCTGCATTCATTGTTTTCCATGTTATAAGATGTGTATCATTATACTTGGGCAACTGTTTAACACATTCCAAGTAGTGAATCTTGTTTACTAGAGCTGTAAAGGAATTTATATGGTGCGCTCTACTAACAACTGCAAATATAATTAGATTACATGATGAAACTGTTACTAAAGCACCTGGTACGATTTTAAATCTATGGCTTGCACTCTCTGTTTAGAACTATATATTGAACTATAAATAACAGAAGATTACATTTCTCCATTCCAAAGTGGCCTGACTATAGTAACTAAAAGTGTCTCTATTTTCTCATACTAGTCTTAAAAATGTTCTTTACAATGTTGATATAGAATTACGAGCAGGCATGGACAACACTTTGCCCGTTAAAGGATGGCCGACACTTTTCTCAACCATTGACATCTTTTATTTTCATGTTTTATCACTGATATGTCGTAATGTGTGAATATATAAAATGTGTATTACAACATGCATAACCTTAAGTCTTTTAAGAGCACCTCTTTGATTTATATTAGTAAAACAAATTGAATCATCCACTCGGCCATGCTGGAGAGGCTCTGGCAACACTCACACGCTATACAGGTACCTGCTATAAGATGGACGGCACTTTTTCTTAGCCAGTGGTCTTTGTTCTATGTCCTTAGACGATACCTCAACCCAACCGCCTTGTTTGGTGGGGTATTTAAATGGTTTGAAACAGTGCACTCAGTTTCAAACGCCTTCAAATTGGACGTCCCTTCTTGCTTCAACCAGTTGAGATGTTATCAGCAATAGGGCAATTTGATTATAGCGCTAGTGATTTGACAAACACACCGATGACAAACTATGGTTTAACCTCAGTAGAATAGTCTTTAAGCAGTTTAGGAACAGCAGTCTTAAATCATGCTTGTTTCTTTTTCTGACATCCTTTAGAAAATGTTTAACGCCTGAATAGGTGTCTACTCCGCCTTTGCGAGCTACAGAACAGAGAACAAACAAGGAATTTTAAGATGGGTGAAAAGAGTTTGTTTTGACAGCGCCTACGAGAAGAGTGAGCATTTTACTAGTGTTTGTCCTAAAACATTGTTTCTCTAATTGGGCGCTTTCCTAGAATTAGGAAGGGACAATAAACAATATTTCCTATATATTTCTATGACTTACAGGTTGTGGAGGCAGTGGGTTTACTAAACCTGAAATTAAGTCATATTGGACATTAGGTCAGTGAACATGATTGAAATGCTGTTGAGCACACAGCTTTTGTTGATATGGTCTTTGACATGAATCAAGTATTTATAGGTAAGGGTGTCTTGGTGGTCGAGGTATATCTAACTTATTTGAACAAATAAAAATCCTAATACTAAGACAAAGTCCATTCTGTCTCTTTTTCGTTTTCTTAAAGTCTAGTATACAAGTTTGATCAAATTTGGAGTAACCAATACTTCATCTTTTCAAAGATTTAGATTAATCACTACTCAAACGTTGGTGAGTTCTCCGCACTTCATATTTGAGTGAGGTGCACCTGAAGTGGAACAATTTAAGGCACTTTATTAGAACTCGTATTCATGTGAATATTTGAGGATGCTGTAACGTGTTACAATTTTTACTGAATTGGAGACAACACTGTACTTGTGTTTTTTGAGAAGTTGATGATAAGAGAGGTCCTTTTCCATAGTCACGGTTTGAATTTCTTGAAACAAGAATTTGCTTTATAGTTGGGTAATTATAGAAAAGACTGATCGCATATTGTGAATTATAAAATATACAGGAACATGGGGACTGATTGATAAAAATCTGTGCTTTTGAAATATTGTGAATATATTGATCAAACTGTTTAAAATTGTACGTGTTCTACCCATGGCTATGTGAAACTATGGTTTAGACATGTATTGTTGATTATAACCTATTTGGGGTTCTTTTTACGTAATGATTATCTGCCTCTTATGAATTATTAATATATACTATGTTGCCATCTTACTAAAGTCATATTTTATGTGCATATCATTTTAACAGCCCGGAAGAAGTCCAGTGAGGTTGGGCCGAAACACGGAGGCTGTATTTTGCTATATGTATACAATGATATGAAGATTTAAGAATAAAAGAAAAGAAAAGAAAAGAATAAGGATACTTCAAAAGAAAGAAGTTGCTGTGTTGTCATTTTCTATATATACAAAATTTCCATTTTGTCGCTGCAAATATGCCTTTTGTGTTATAAGATAAAGGTGTTTGACAAATGGAAACATTATGTATGGTTACTGTGGTCCTCTACCCCTGTTGTCTTGCAATGTTCTAAAACTCTGTTTAGGATTCTCCAGGGACCCCACTTCCTTTTATAAGGTCCCTCTGCTCGCCTAGGAAGTGCTTCAGCTTTTTTTTATCGTGGTCGCTATTTGCTACTGCAAAAAGGCCTTATCTTCTGCGTTCACTATTTGTGAACGCTAAACAGGCCATTCAGATGCATATGCTGTTTGCGAGCACTTACCGACTTGCAATTAGCCTCCTCGCAAAATTGAGATGCGAGTCATTTGCGACTTGCATTGTGGGGACCAGTTTGGCACATTCACTGTGATTTACGACTTGCAAATTGCATGTTGCAATTTGGCAGAAATTATAAGTTGCAAATTACAGCAGTTGTACATCTGGCCATAGGTCCTAGCTATAACTACCTACTGGCGATGGCCAGTAGGTATTCGACAGAAGGTAATATATACAAAAAAAATATATATATATATATTCACTGAAAAAAACCATAGGTTTCAGGCGCGTTATAGTTAGCTGGACATTTCACTTGTACGAAACCATTGAAATTCCCCAGTTATAGTTAGTTCAGCTAACTATAACTCTTGCGCCCGCAATGCACTGCTGATGACGTCACATATTACATAATTCATGACATGGTCAGTGACATCACTGATGACATCACTGATGACATCTCCCAAGCGGCAAGAGGTTGAGGTCGAGGAGGCAGAGGAGCCAAGCAGGGCGTAAAACAGCAAGGAAACATTTTATTATTATAGAGGCTTTTGTAACGCGCTCTGCTACTAAATAGTATAGTATCCTGGCGCGGAGAGAAAAGAAGGGGACAGATCACAGTAAATGCAAAAGAGGGACAGCCATTAGGCATTGGTGTTAAAGAGGTAGGTTTTTAGGCCTTTCCTGAATAACATGATGGAGGGGGCTGTTCTCAGTTGCAGAGGCAGGGTATTCCAAGCTCTCGCTGCTCTAACAGAAATGGATTGTCCACCAAGCCTGCTATATTTGAACTTTGGTACAGTCATTTGATGAAGATTGCTTGATCTGAGAGGGCGGTTGGGGGCATAAAGAGAGAATCTTTTTCTCAAACAGGTTGGGCCTGTTAGGTGGAGTGCTCGGTATGCTAACACAAGGATCATGAATAAGATCCTTTGAGCCACTGGAAGCCAGTGAAGGTCTCGGAGTGGTTGGCGGACGCTAGATCTTCTGGGGATGTTAAACAGCAGCCGGACCACAGCATTTTGGATGACTTGGAGGCGGTGGATCAGATAGGCTGGGAGTCCGCAGTAGAGAGCATTCGCATAATCCAATCTGGATAATATCAGAGCGCGAATGACCGTCTCCTTAGCTGATCGCGGAAGCAAAGGGAGGAATCTGCGTAGAGTTTTGAGAGTGGAGAAGCAGATTCCGGTGAGTTTTTTTAGGTGATCTTCAAATCTGAGATTATTGCTAAACCAGATTCCTAGGTTTTTTGCAGGTCCACCTGTGGATTTGGGGCTGGTAAAATCGGTGGGCCAGAGAGAATCATAGAAATTATCTGGGAAGGAGCCGTTCAAAGCTTCACGGGAATGACCACAAGGGGCAAAACAGCTACGAAATAAAGAACACACATACGGTATTGAATCTTTCTAACTTTTTATTGACTAAAGAAAAAGTAGATGTGCTGTCTTTAGGATTGACTTTTTGTCCCACTAGAAGTTTTAATTATACTCAAAGTAGAATTGATTTATTCTTTTTCACGCGTAAATTGAAATTTAAAAAGTGGCATTCCAACACATAGAGACAGCTGGTACATACTTCTAGAGATAAGGAACCCACACTTTCTATAGGAGATATAGAAATACTACATACAGTAAGAGAACTAGGGGCTGATGATTGGGTGGACGATCCTTTGATCAGTTTGGCACAAGAGGAAATAAGAATTGACAATTCATGTACGAGAGGTTTTAAACCAAAATCTGTATTCTTGCCCCAGTTGCACAACAAATCATTAGAAGTATTTGAGAAAGGGGTACTAAAGGTATTAAAGAAACTGGCAAAACATAAACCCCAGTTCAAGTGTTACCTCACAAAAAAAAAAGGAAATTGCACTTAGGGAATTACGGGAGAATAGATCCATAGTAATTAAAAAAGCGGATAAAGGAGGGAACGTGGTGGTGTGGCCCCTCACAATGTACCTAGATGAGGGTAAGAGACACTTGAATGACACACAAACTTATGAAAAAAGCAATGATGTATATAGGAGTAATGTGGATAAGTGGAAAGTGAAAACCAGATCACTAGTGATGAATACAAATACTTATATTGCAAATATCCAAAACTAGCACAATGTATTTATTACCTAAAATACAAAAAAATAAGGACATCCCACCACGAGGGCCTATTTATTCATCGATTGGCAGTGTGTTCGAAAACACCTCCAAATATATTGACCATTTTCTAAGACCGTATGTGCAAAAATTGCCATCTTATGTAAAGACCACCGGACACTTTTTGAAACTGATTGAAGGTGTAATTTGGGAACAAGACATGATGTTATTAACACTTGATGTGAATAGCTTGTACACCTGCATACCACACGAGTTAGGCCTAGAGTACAGCAGGTATTATTTGAAAGACAGATCTATGTGTTTTCTCATGCACACAGAGATGTTACTCAATATGATGTCAACCTCTCTCAAAAACAACTTTTTCATTGTTGATCATGTGATATACTGTCAGGCTCGGGGAACGGCGATAGGGACCTGCTTCGCCCCCAGCTACGCGGGTCTATACCTGGGCTGGTGGGAGGAGCAGGTGGCGAAAAACATCAGTGCCTTTAACCATCATGTCGTCCTCTGGGCCCGGTATATCGATGATATATTCTGCATTTGGAAAGGGGATCAAGTGGAGGCAGAAAAATGCGTTATTAGCTTAATGAAAACCGTCTTAATCTTAAATTTACCTGTACAATTGATGAAGACTCTTGAGTTTTTGGATGTGAGGGTTAAGACTAATGGGAATAGATTAGAGAGCGAGCTATTTTGGAAAACTATGTCGGGAAAAAGCATTTTACATGCATCAAGCTGCCGCCCTGTAAATTTGATCAGCAGTATCTCCTATGGGGAACTATTGAGAGCCAGACGAAATTGCAGTTCTGAAAAAGCATTCACAGATGAGATGAACTTAATGAAGAGAGAGGCTACTCTCAGAAAGTTATTAAGAAAGCATGCGAAAATTGAAGAGAATAACAAGAGAAGAACTTTTGATAAGAAAGGAAGAGACAGAGATGGAGACTGAGTCTATTAGATTCATTACCTCCTTCAGCAATCAAGCAAGAGATGTCTGGAAATGCCTGAACAAATTTTGGAGAGTGTTAAGTACAGATGACACTCTTGCAAAATGCGTTGACAGTTACCCAATGATCTCATTTCGACGGTGTCCAGCACTCAAAGATACATTATGTAGGAGTACACTAGTACCTGAGAAAGAAGTAAGATCTAAAGTCCAGGGATTTTACAAGTGTGCTTCGTGTAAAGCTTGTAAGAACACTTCAAATTGTAAACAAATAAGGTTATCTACGTTTCTAAAAACCAATCACAATTACGAAACATTCAAACTGTAAGTCGGATTTCTGTATATATGCACTAATATGCCCATGTCAATTAGTATATTTTGGGAGTACTATAGATCAAGTCAAACTGCGCATTTTAGAACATATGCTCGCTATAACAAATGAGGACAGGCAATATCCTATTGCTCGACATTTCAAGGAATGCCACAATAAAGACATCAATCTGTTAAGATATTGTGCCCTTTAGGGAATTACAATCTCTGAGAGAGGGGGAAATAGAATACAGGAGTTGCGTAGATTGGAATCACATCTGATAATAAAGTATGAAACTAAGCACCCAGGGGGCATCAATAAAGATGAAGAGCTAGCAGTTCATCTTGGAGGTGGTATTTAATTGGTCCTTTAAAATGTAATGTTCTTCCACACAATGAAAGTTGTTGTGTTGCCTTTGGAAAAATTATGTTTATGCTGTTTTTAAATGTTTTGGTACAAGACCATTTTTAGTGATGTGCACATTTGATTTCTTTTCGTAGGAGACACAGCCTATGCCCTGTAGTGAATAATTGCAAACTAAGCCACTTGATTGGGTTTTGATTCAATCATTTTTCGGTGATAATAGCCCACTTGGGCAGAATTGTCTGAGCTTATAATTATGAGATGCGGATTATGAGTATTTACCCACTTGGGGTGTGGTATATGTTTAAACACATGTGGTATTAGCTGTTTATTTAAACAGTACTCTGGTAATTTTGCTTTTACATACTCTCATTAATTTTTAATGAATTTGAATATATAACTCAATTTGTAAAAGCTCTGCAAAGAAAAACAATACAAACGTGAAATATCTAGTTTTAAAGAACCAGCATAAGATGGTGGCTGTAGTAGTCACACGAACAGGGCAGCTATGTAGTCCTGTATTTATATTGTTTATTTGTGTGCACTATATCATGTGACAGGAAGCAACATCTGTTGACCCGTGACCAAGAAACTTCGGTTCTGAAACGCGTCGGGCAGAGTTTGCCATAGCTTTGTTTATCTAAATAAAGCACGTTGAAAGAAAATTGGGGCTTGGTGCAATCTTTTCATTGACGGATTGAATGGTGTTTGGGATATATATATATATATATTCACGAAGAACTCCAAAAACGCTACTTCTAACCACACAGATCGGCGAAGCCCTAAGCAGGAGACGGACCACTAGATTGGATAACAGTTCTTTAATCCAGGTTAGATGTTATTTTGCAGGAAATGCATAACGCGTTTCGGGCTGCAAGCCCTTGTTCACATGCATATATATATATATAGCGTGAACAAGGGCATATCTTGCCAGAAACGCGTAGCTGCTTTCTGTTGTTCAATAAAAACAACTCTGCTGATGTGATGTGGTCCGTCTCCTTCCTGTTTGCTGGTGTGCTGCGTGGTTGCTGAAACACCGAGAGATCCAGAGGAGTCACGTGCTGTATATATATATATAACAAAACAGGAGACCTAAGTGAAGAGAAGCCACTGGAAACTTGATTCGCTCACAGATTTAATGCACAGCTTGCCAGCAGGACCCACACATAGAGCATGTTTCAAAGTTCATACGCCGTACGCGTTTCAAGAGTGAATCTCTTCTTCAGCATTATTTGTTTCTGACAGAATGAGAGCGCTGTGCTTGCCGCATTCTTAAATGTAAAACACCTGCCATGATGGGCGTGGCCACCCTCTTGGCCTTCTGGATGTTGTAGTGCGTGCCACGTATTCCCAAATGGGTGCGCCGTCATCGTCATATTAAACATAAAGTTTTTCCAAGTGGTGAAAACAAAGTTCAAGTGGAGACCTGCCTCGCTTTTCAGCTGCCCATCTGAGCCAAACACTGGCGTCATCCTGCAATGACACCAGCCCTCTTTCCTTCCGACTGTTGCAGCACTGCCGTGGTGCCGTCGCGGACCCTGCGCAGCAGGTGAGCTTCTCGTCGATATACATCGAATAAAACAGGAGACCCAGGTGAAGAGAAGCCACTGGAAACTTGATTCGCTCCCAGATTTAATGCACAGCTTGCCAGCAGGAATTTAGTGGGTCATGATCCACACAGTAAAAAGTCAGGAGGTCTCTGTTGCGTTGGTGTATTTTGTTGAATTGTCTCGCAACAGGATATGTCACATCCCCATTAGTTATGGCCCTCATATGTTCCAAAATATGGATCTTTATCCGATGAACCGTGTTGCCGATATATTTCAGGCCACTTCGACAATTTAAGCAATATACCGTATAAGATGTTGCGCACGTTAGAAATTTCCGAATGCTTTTCGGTTTGTCTATCCCCGGAATACTGTAGGAAAGAACTCTTTTGCTTTTGCTACAGGCCTTACATTTCCCACAGGAAAATAACCCATTCATTGGCATCAATATGGAATTTGTAGCTTCTGTAGTCTGATTACTATGGACTAATAATTTCAGAGGGACCTGGCTTTTCTAAATGTGACTAGGGGATTAGGTGGTAAATCATTCCCTATGACTGTGTCAGACAAGAGAGTATGCCAGTTTTTCAGAGAATTTTCTTTAGTTGTCCAGCATTCTCAGAGTATATGGTTATCATACTGAACTTGCCATTCACTTTGGTGGACTCGGTAGACTCCTTAGAGGTCTCTTTCAACAAATCCACTCTTTTCAAGGAGTTGGGTCTTTTCAATGCTTCTGTCAGAACTATTTTGCTGTATCCCCTCAAGATAAAACGTTTTATACTTCCTTTAGCAGCTGATTGAAATTCAGATGTGTTGGAGCTATTTCTTTTTAATCTTAACAGCTCACCATAAGGGATGCTATTAATAAGTTTCTTTGGGTTGCTGCTTGTGCGGTGGAGGGTAGAATTTCCCGCTGTTTGACCCTCTCCAAATAATAAAAAGGTAATTAATATATTGATGCCAGGTTACAATCATATTAAAAGAAGAAAACAAAACTCCTGAGCCACATTCACAGAACAATGTTGAAATTGATAGTCTTTTTAGTCCTTTTTCATGATGATTCAAAAATGTCGTATGTAGATTCAGTTTACTTCACTCCATCAGTATAACAAGTAGCCACAAGTTGAGCCAACAAGTGTTTCGTCTAGGCACATCACCTCAGACTTCATCAGGGCAAGAACTCAAGTATCCAACGTAGGGCCAATTTGCACGAAAACTCTATACCCAAATAGGCATAAAAAGGTGCTGATGTCCCTTAGATTAACACAGTCCTAGAATCACTAACTGTCCAAACGTGCAAAATATCTTTGTAACCTTCGTATTAATAGTGTGCAGTCAGGACAGCAGCCAAAGTATGATCTGTCTGCAAGCGGAAAATCTAACAAAATGGAGAGTGCTCCTTTCCACAATGAAAAAAACATCATGAAAAAGGACTAAAAAGACTATCAATTGGACCTTTCATCTTTGTGCTGTGAATGTGGCTCAGGAGTTTTATTTTTCTTTGGCTATTATATTGTGGATTTATCTGCTTTCTGTCAACAACGTGGGGCAGTCGTTGTTTAAACACCTTGGAGCACTGCCACATATGAAATTGATATCTTTCTTTCCTAATACGTAGTAGCACCACCGTGCGCAACCTACATACCCCTACTGCCTTTTCTCGTCAGTGTTGTTTACAATCATATTAGTCCAAACACTAATGGACGTGGCCCAGGCTACCTGCACCTCCCACCAGCCCATGAATACATTCGCACAACGGGGGGTGAAGTAGGTGCCCATGGCCGTTCCTGAAACCTTTCTAATGTGTTGGTCTGGAAGAGAAACATGTTATTTTCAAGACAAAATTTAATGAAGTCCAATAGCATGACATTATGTTCTAAGTATTGAAGAGGGCGGTTATCTAAAAAGAACTTCACTGCCCTTAGTCCATCTTTAAGGATGATACCTGTGTAAAGGCTTGTGATGTCCAGAATCATCAATTGGAAACCCGTCCGCCCATTGTATTTCATTGATATGTCTCAAAACGTCTTTAGTGTCTTTTATAGAAGACAACAAATTTTCCACCAGTTGTGAGGGAAAATTGTTCCACCAGGCTTCCCTGCGAGATGACCATTCATTTCCCTGCTCCTTAGGAAAGTGTTAAAATGTCGGAATCGTAGGATTAAGACACCTGAGAAACAAATGTTCCTCTGTTTCAAGCATATTTATCTTGTGCCATTTGCATTTCATAAGATGGTAATTCGTAATGCTCTGATTATAAATTTCCTCGGTGATTGTTATTTTTAACATTATAGTCCTTTCTTTGTATTGCCTACATAGAAATGCATTGTGTGTATATACAGAAAAAATGGTGGTCCTGGCGCATCCGAGAAATATCAAAGAAGGCGGTTGCTGAAACGGGTCTGTTTGGCCGGAGTCCGTTCTCAATAAATCTACGGAACTCGCCCCGTGAGTGCATTCCTCCATGGCTCAATAGCCATAGACCCTGCAGAGTGGCTACAGATGGGAAATGGCGCACCAGTCATTTATTCCATACAAAAACAAAGTTCTTGTAGCCAAATCTCTGAATTCACTCTGTTTATTGCAAAATTGATAAACTATTTTTCCATACCTTTACATACTTACCTTAAGTAGCGGAATCCTTCTTATGCACTGATCAATTTCTAATATACTATATTTCCACTTCTAACCCACAACGCAGACTGACTATGGGCTAAACAACATGACTGCCTTTTATTTTTGTAAAGGGAGTCATTAGCCGATTATAAACTGCCTTGTCATCGACAAGTACTGCGATATACCGAAAAATTACCACAATATACTTCTGCCAAAGATATCACTATGTTTTAGAGTCTTGTAACTTTAAAAGTACCTCATCAAATGTTATCTAGTGTCAAAAAGGATCCTTTCCACCCCACAATCTATAACCCTGACAATTGTTATGGAAATCCAATCAGTCGAAATGTCACTATGTCTCTTTAAAAAGACTATGGAAAATGCATTGGTGGTAAAAAGCATTTTGGGACTTTGGGAATAGGTCTGCAAATATTCTTGTAAATTCGTCATACAGTAGCGAAGTTATTAGCCAGCAAAAATCCAAGGAATTCCTATCTCTGGGAACCCTAACTATCACTACAGAGTCCCTACCGCCACTCTGTAATATCTTCAAGGTGCATAGATATGGAGATCAGAATAATAAATGTACATTTCCCTCTATGCGCTATCCTTTCCATACTTTGTACCTCAATATTTGGTCCACCATATTAGTGTGCTAAGATATTCTTATGCTTGATATTCCACAATACAATCATTCTGATACAGTTGTATCACCCTACACAGGAAAAAAAATATTGTATTGTATTTTGCTATGGGTACATTTTATTGTACCTTTTTCTGATAAATTTGATCATGAGAAAATTTGTGTTTTTTTTTACTAGAAACTGAAAGAAATGATTCGAAGTGAAAGTGAATTCGAAGTTTATAGATATTAAAAAGCAAGATATGGCAAAATACCATTTTCCTGTCAAATAAAAGTATTCAGAACTATTAATGCTGCTTTATATTGAGCATTGTATGCCAAAAACCTGTACCTGGTGTTTAGGTTAGGAATTTCTCCCTACCCATTTTCGCTCCAAATTGCATACCAGAATGTGCGCTAATAAAATGCTGTTTTCTTATAGTTATTCTATGAAGAGTTTGACTTGTTCTTTTTTGACTCAACATATAGGTTGTAATGATGAAATTAGATGATGTCCCTCTATTGTGTAACACTTTGTATTGGTTATATGCATTTTATGCAATACAATGTACCTCTAATAAACATTTTGACTAACTGGCCAAATTTGGGATCAAACCAGACAATAATAGCATTGGAGTGCCATGCATGGATAGCAACTGAGGGCCCGATTCACAAAGGGCCTCTCCACTTACGGTGGAGAACTTGCAGTCATGGCAGGGTGCCCTCACTCATGGCAGGATGCCCATATTGAAAAACTGCAATGCGGAGGTCCCGGCACGAATGCCGGGCCCCCAACACAAGTACGGGCCCCTACCACAACTGCAGGACCTCTGCATTGAGCCCAAGAGGGTTAATCCTATAAGGAAGCAGAATCGACTAGCCTTTATTGCACCTCCAGCTGAGACTGAAACACACCTTAAAAAGTGCAATACATACTTCCATATCATAAAATATGCCCCTCAAGTCCAGATGAGATAACATACAATGGATCTCATAAATCTTTTGCAACACTAGAAAGATAATGACTCCTCTTTGGTTCTAAGTGATAAGAGAAGATGCATGGTCTTGCTGATGGTACCTTATACTTCCCCGTGATCAATGGAGTCATGCTCATGCCCCAAGATGACTAGAAGCAATTCTCTAGTTTCACAGACTCACAAATTATAGTTGTCATCAAAAAAGTGAAAGCAGAAAAAGTGAAAGCTTGAGGTGAATACACCAAAAACAAGAAAGCAAAGAAACAGACCAACAAAGATTCTTCTATGGTCTTACCACAGAAGCCCAGGAAGCAGGATGCCATGGAAACTTTAAAGAACTCTACAGAATAATAAGGAAACTCACAGGCAAGTACAGGAAGCCAAAAAAAACCTGTTAAAGACAAAGCTTGGAAAATAATCATTGGGTAACGCAGGCCAACAACGTAGATGAGTGGAAGAACTGCTAAACCAGCCCATTCGACAGTCTCCACAAGACATAAGGCCAGCTTACAAGGGCTTGCTGATCAATTGCAGTAGACCAACCAAGGAAGATATATGGCAAGTCATCAAACATCTGAAAAATGGGAAGGCAGCTGGACCTGAAAACATTCCTACAGAGGCTCTGAAGGCAGACACTGACACATCAGTAGACATGCTCTACCCCATGTTTGGAAGGATCGAGGAGGAGGAAAGGGTGCCATCAGTTTGGAAGGAGGGATATCTCATCAAGATCCACAAGAAAGGTGACCTGAGTAGCTGTGCAAACTACAGAGGGATAACTCTTCTATCAACACGAGGCAAAGTGTTCAACAGTGTCATTCTGAACAAAATGAAGGAGCAAGTCAATGCTCAGTTGCAAGACCACTAAGCTGGCTTCCACAAAGATAGATTCTGCACTGACTAGATTCACTACGCATCATCATTGATCAGTCGATCGAACATAACTTCCCCGTCTATGCCAACTTTATCAACTATGGGAAGGCATTTAACTGCGTGGACAGAGAAACCCTTTGGAAACTCCTCTGCCACTAGGGTATGCCAGATAAACTTGTAAGATTAATCAGGAACTCTTATGAGGGAAAGACCTACAATATAGTCCATGGGGGAGAACTGGATGAAGCCTTCCAAGTGAGGACCAAAGTCCGACAGAGTTGATTGCTCTTGCCTTTTCTCTTCCTGCTGGCCATAGACTGGATCATGAAGAAATTGGATCCAGTGGACACCTTGGACGCAGCTCGATGACCTGGGCTTTGCAGAAGACCTGACCCTATTCTCCAATACCCATCTGCAGATGTAAGAGAAGATTGACAATGTGGCAGCCAACATGGCCTTAACATTCACAAGGAAAAAGCCAAGATTCTGAAGGCTAACACAGCCAGTACAACTGCAGTCACTCTTGCAAGCAATACACTGGAAGAGGTTGAGGCCTTCACCTACCTGGGCAGGGTCATAGACAAGCAGGGCGGCTCATACGCTGATGTCAAAGCAAGAATCTTCAAAGTAAGGGCAAGCTTCATTCAGCTAAAGAAGAACTGGAGCTCCCAGGACCTAACGCTGCAAATCAAGATCAGGCTTTTTAACACCAATGTAAAATTGGTCCTTCTAAATGGAGCAGAAACTTGGAGGACAACAGCTGCCAACAAAGTACAGACCTAAATCAACACCTGTTTGAGGTAAATCCTCCAAATCCGCTGGCCAAACACCATCAGCAACAATGACCTGTGGCAGCAGACTTTCCATATCCCTGCTCATGAATACATTATAAATAGACTCTGGGGCTGGACAGGTCACACCCTTCCCAAGCTTGCATCAAACACCAGCAGGGAAGCCCTGACCTGGACCCCTCAAGGGAAAAGTAATATAGAGGAAGGTAAAAAACACATTGCGGAGAGGCCTCGAGAGTCGAGACTGACTGCATGCAGATAGGTTACGCTAAAATCAGATTGAAGGAAAAGACCAGGACAGAGATGGCTGAGGAGTCCTGCTTGATGGCCAATACCAGTAGAGGTATTAGGCATAAGTAAGTACGTCTACAAAAACAGCAGACTTTCACATTGAACCCTCGACTTTGTCAAAGTTGTGGAAACAATCCAAGAGCCAGACTTCACCTCCAAGTGCAATACCATGGGTAAGAATTGCCAGATATGCGTACCCTTGAGTTTAAACCTAGGGAGGTTACCTGCCACAGCAGTGATAGTATACTTCTTTCCTTCAAGATTAAATTTACACATGAGCTTGTTGTAAATCCATTACCCGGGTATTAGTCAGGTATATGCAGAAATTCCTTCAATTTTTCAGGGGCAAATACAAAAATATTACATACCCTTTCACAGCTGAAGTGCAAACTCTTAGCCTTTGCCAGTTGACAGCAAGTTAGATAAATTGACACTAAATCATGCAATCCAATTTCTTAGCCCTAATGTGCTATATCCAAAAACAAGCACATTGCCAGTATAGAAAAGTGAGGTTATGTGCTTGTTACCCACTTTTTGGGAATCTTCTGTCAACCCCCACCAATATAGCCAATTTCAAGATAATCGTTAGGATATCTATTACATGTGATTGGACCTCAAACAGCCTTTCTTCTCTGTATAACCTCTGCAAATACATCTGACTGCTGACATCAGTACAGACAGCTTTAGACTCAATGCAGTATCTATCAGGTCATGTTGTTGCCTTTCCTCAGTAGATAATCTCCATGAGAATATCCAGTTGCTGCCTCTAGTATGGTAAACCTCAGACCATATGCATGCCCTATGAGGCCATTTGTTGGTCAGAGCAAATGCAGGACAGAACAGTGCGCCTTATTACAGTTAATGTGCTGGTCCTAGAATTAGCGCCTAACCTTTGTGGTTGCAAATTAGTGAAAGGTGGACTGGCTATTTGAATCTACTGGTCCACCTTTTACGTTGCAGGTAGCAGCTCAGCCCACATTACAAAGGCGAGCAGAGTCCCCTGTCCCTGCAGACAAAATACAGTGAGTGACTGCACCCACTTTGCGGTAGATGTCTTTTTTTCTGCCCCACTGTCTGTTGACCACCTCTTTGGGGCACACAGTCAGTGCATCTCCCAACTGCTCCTTTGCTCTTGTTCCTGCTCTGGTCATGCTGTGTGGACGCAGAGTCAAAGTGTGGCCTCATGACCAGCCCCTTGAGATCCTGCAGGTGCTAGATGTGCACCAGCACAATCTGTATTAGAGCAGGGGTCGTGCAAGGACCTGCATCCCTTCTGTAATACCAAAGTGCCCCACGGGTACAGAAAGTTGCCATTAATGCCCTTTGCACCCCTAGGGCATTTCGTGTACTAGAGCCCCGGTTGAACATAACTGACCACTTTGTCATTTAAGGAATATCTGACAGGAAGTCTATTGATTAGTAAGTTAACCACAGCCTTTGTGGTGGTCTTATTAGAACTGCAGCCCACTGATTACATTTAATGGGAATGATGATATTAAGTACCTTTCCGTGGAACTGTAGCTACCGTTTTCTGTGTAGTGTCTGTGAGGACATCTGTTGGTTACCAGTAGTGATGCAGCTTTTCATCTTCATCCTGTGGGCTTTTTGCTGATCCTACACAAGTGTGGCAGTCTAGCTAAAAATCAACTCTTGAAATGCTTTTCATGGTACGATCCCTATTTTTGCCAATGTTCGTGAGTACAAAAGATCTTTCGTACCCGAGATGGTCAACTTTCCAGTGTCTTTAATTTGCCCAGTGACATTAACTAGCGCAGTGGACGTGCCGTGCTACATGCCTGCCCTGCCGAGATCATTAATGGTAGCGAAGCATATACGTGGACCCATCTGGCCAATGATTTTGTCCACCTACACTTCATCAACATCTTCGATCGCAAATTAAGCCAAGGTATTGGTTAGGCCTTTCGGCCAGTCTCCAAGGAGGGTTGCTATCTCAAATGTCCTGTCCTGAGGAATACCCCATATAATAAATCATTTAAGGATCGAAACGTTGGTGACATGTAGTCATTAAGTGGTCTGTACCGTCGTGACCAGAGGATGGTCTGGTCTGGGAAGATTCTGATGAAATAGAAGCAATGCTCCTCCAGATTTGCAAAACTATTGCTCCTCTGTTATTTTGAATTCTTCATGTGTATTCACTCCTGTTTTTACCTTTATTGTTACTTGCCTGCTTTCCTCTCCTGCACTGCTCTGTCACACTATTACCACTTAATATTATTGCAACGTATGTTTTGTATAGGAAATGCAAAGCCATGCCACTGCTTTTGTGTTTTCCAGATTCATCAAGAATGGCAAGTGTTAAAGTCGACTCTCGTGCTCTTGGTGGATGTATGCTTTTATTTACTTACAGTTTCAAGCCAGCAAAATGTTCAGATGTAATTGAGATCCTTGAGGAAACCTCCTTTTTTTGCTGTATATTAAACTAGATTCCGAAGAATATAAGGCCGCTCCGCATTTTATCGAGTACCTCATGCAGCCTCCATCCAGTTTGATGGCCCCGCCATAACATTTCTTCTGGAATCAATTGTCCCTCAGAGAAAGATGACTGTTGGCACGAGCCGAAGGAAAACACGAAACGGTGTCAGCTACAAGGAATCTTCGAGAGATGCCATTCGTGTGATATAAGCGATGTATTAGCCTAAACATAACCGATTTCATTGGAGGTGACTCTGGTGATGTCATGTGCTATGCTACCATTAATGACATAAATAATGTCAATTCTGTAACTTGTTTTGTGACGTGGGGAGGGGTGGGGGAGTGAGGTATAAGAAATATTTCAGTGGCCTAAGCATAACATCCCTTTAATCAAACATTGTAACTGAATTTTTGTTTCTTCGTATTGTGTGATAGTTTGGTATATTGCTAGCCATCCATCCGGTGAATGGCGATTTTTTTATGAATACATTGGGTTTTGATATCATATAGTTTGTTCCCTGCTCCGGTGTCTTTTGAGCCCGCAGTCTAGCCTTTAGACATGCCCACTGCCCAGACACCTGACATCCACGCCTGCCAAGCTGCATCACTTTTCTGTTTAATTTCGTCCATATGAGAACATCAGACTTAATCAAATTGCCAGTGGCATTTACCATGTAAGCCCTCAGGGGCGGCTCTAGGCTCATGGTGGCCCTGGGCAGGGAGTGTAGGTAGGGGGCCCCGGAAGAGGGGGTCTGGGCGGGGTGGAGCGGGGAGGCCAGTGAAAAGGGGGGGGGGGGCGGGTCAGGGTGTTTGGAAGTGGAACAGAGCCGGAGGCCGCCAAGTCCCTGCCAGGGGCCGCCACGCAAATATGTATCCATCCTCAGAGGATTGTTATATTAAGGATATATATTGGCGTGGTGGCCCATGGGGTTTGATGGCCCTGTGCAGGTGCACAGCTTGCACATGCCTAAGGCTGCCCCTGAAGCCCTGGTCACATCCTGTTGCCAAACACACATGCCCATGTCACCTAAGTACCAATGCCTGTGCCCATACTCTCTGGACTCAGTAAGCACTGGGCTTGGCATGGTCTGATGCCCAAGGAGGGTTCACTCGCTCTGTCCTTATGGTCTCCTGGGCAATGAGTGAATAGATTGGCCTTTAGCTGCACTCTATACCCAATAACTCAGTAAACAGGACCCTCGAATCGCCTGTGGCCATGTCCAGGGATTAATTGTCACAGGACAAGGGTCGTGCCACTAGGCTGTGTGTACAATCGCATAGTGCTCTGTGAATAGTCAATGTAATGGCAAACCATGTATCTAATTTGATTTGTTACAGGTAGCTGCATGTACCACCTCTGTGGGGTATGCTCTGCCTTCAAACACATTGATTTTGGGAATGATAGTCTGAGTTTACATTCAAACTTCATTTTACAAACGTCCAAAACTGTTATACATTTTTGTGTCCAAGTTTTTGCAAAACTACAGAACAGATTTACAGCAAGCCAATGAAAGGGGCAAAGCAAGCAGCCAACGAAGCATTCTGTTAGAGTTTAGTGTAGAAACATCCAGGAGTTTTTGCTGTGGTGGAATACAGAAAACCCTATATGAATTTAAATGATTCAATTACTTACAGGTAATCTTCATTACTCCAAATACCCCCTTTCTCATACAGATACTTAATTCAATGAGGTGTCCAACCTCTACTCAGGCACCACATGTGGTAGTTAGAACTAATCAAACGGTTCAAAGAAACCCCCCATCCCTCTCAAAAGCCCTCCCGCCATACTGGTGATCAAGAGGGTTGGAGCCAAGAACACTTTTTGTACTTCCCCACACCACAAAAATGGAGATTCAGGTTGCGCAGTGGATTCTGGGACAGATGGTTGTAAGTATTGGTATGAGAAAAAGGGCATTCGAAGTAATGAAGATTACCAGTAAGCAATTGAATCAGTACCTCCAAAATTCATTTTCTCGTACCACTACTTACTTTAATGAGGATATACTATAACTGAGTACAGCCGATCTGAATCCTAATAAACCTGTCAAACTCTTGGTTCACGCAAACAGAAACTGTTCACTGCAAACCAAAAGATGAATAAACTTTTCAAGGAATCACAGCAGCAACAACCGTAGCACCAAAGTCCAAGGAATCTACACATTCCAAATCTAGCCACTAACGAGAGACAAACATTGATGGAGTCACCCAAGTGGCTGGTTTACAAATGTGCAAGACAGAAGCTCCACCAACTGCAGCTCAGGAACCTGTGATTAACTTAGTCGCCCCTACCTGAATCCCAACCGGCGCTTCGACCTCCTGTGCAGTGAATAACAAGCAATAGGAATCAATGATATAATACAGCTACTCAAAGTACAAGTAGACACCTTTTGCCCATGACGGAGAACACAAAAATTGCTAAACAAATTCTCACATTGTCTGAAATCCTCTGTCCTTGACAAATAGATTCTTACAGCCCTCAAAACATCCAAGGTGTGTAAGACCTCTTCCTCAGAGGATGATGCAAAGAAAGAGTGCAATGTTATTTTCTGCTCTAGATGAAACGAGGAAAAAACTTTAGGGAGAAAACCAGGACCTAATTTAAGAACTAGTCTATCGGAAAAAAATCTTTAAAAAGTAGGCCTAATAGATAATGGCACCAATTCACCAAGTCTATGAGCTGATGTTATAGCTACAAAGAAGAACACTTTTATAGACAAATGCTTCAAATCCATAATTTCTAAGAGCTCACAGGGAGGAGATTGCTAAGCTTTAAGGACAATGGGTAAGTCCCAAAAGGAGTGGCAGGTTTCATAGTAGGTTTCATTAGGGAAAAACCTTTTCGAAGTCGAGCACCCAAGGAATCCATCTCAGGAAGGCCCATGGAGCCCTAATCGCTCTAAGTGCTGCCCACTGTACTCTTAAAGAAGAGAGAGCCAACCCCTTCTGAAAACATGAAAAGGGGGCAATGTCCTGAGCACAACTCCTCATATAATTCAAAGAAGTCCAGTCTTCCTTCTTTTCATATGTTAATTTTATTCTTGAAGTGTGATAAAATCTTCAGTTTAGATACATGTAACTCTCTTCTGATCCTCTCTAGCCAACACGTGTTTCGTCAGTTAGCGATGCCTCCGCATCTCTGACTTCTTCAGGGCTATTTCAATATCCATCAACAACGTTGCATAGTACATGTACCATATTCCGGAAAAGGCAATAAATAACTTAATAAAAACGAATCCAACGTCTAATTCTGTAAGTTCCTCATCCGTAACCGATTATTCAACAGAGAGTGTAGTCTGTTGCCTCGATGAACGGGCGTTCTCCTCACCCGGGCGATTCAGCGTAGTAAACTGTAATACTGCAGAGGAGTTATAAGTAGTTAGGTTCAAAGATCTGTCTGAACACCATTTTGAAAAAGATGATACTCTCCTCAAATGCTCGATTAAGTATGCCACTGGAGAAGAAAGACCCCGATTCCTCAAACACCTCCTCTCAATAGCCCTACTGTCAGACACACCCTCTTGCATGTGTACTAAGGTAGAAGAATAGACCTGTTGGGATATGGGCTCAATGGTAGGATCCAATCCTGTGTCCTTGTCATTACCTTCAACAAGTGGAAACCCCCACATTTTAGGCCAAAAGGGGGCTACCTTAACTAGGTGTGCCTCCCCGTTACATAGTATGGCCAAATGTGTGGGTATCAAGGGAAAGGGAGAGAAGACATATAACAGAAGGGGAGGGAAATGGTGGGTTAGAGCATCTATCCCCAGAAACCTGGATCCAGAAAATCGGACAGAAACATTGGCAGAAGAGAATTTTCTGAGGTGGCAAAAAGATCTATCTGAGGACTGCTGAACATTTGACATAACTGGTTGAAAATACAGGGATCCAGGCAGCAGTCACGGGAAGAAGGAAAGAAACTGCTCAATCTGTCCACTAGAACATTGCCCTTCACGTGAATGTAAGTTGCAGAGAGGGACAGTAAATGAGTCTCTGCCCAACTGACTATCTCAAAAGCTAGATTGGCAAGAGACTGGGACCCCATTCTTTGTTTATTGAATATTTTGTGACATAATTGTCTGTTCTTACTGGAATAGTTTAATTTAACAGCAAACGAGAAGTGAAGCAGAGCTAGGTACACTACTTTCAACACTCTCCAATTCGAGGAATAATTTTTTTCTTCCTTCCGAAAGCCACTTGCCCTGAACTGTTACACAACCTAAGGTCGCACACCACCCCAATTTGCTTCAATCTGTAGTTAAGATTTGGGTGGAACAGGGCTATGAAGAGGTACCTCTTGCTGAATTCAAAGAGTTCAACCACCACTGCATTTGACAAATCTCTGTCGTTAAGGGCACCATTTGCTCCTAGGTCTGAGTTATCAGAATCTAATCCGACAAGAGATGCCGAACCAGAGGGCCCAGATGTAGTCGAGCACAGGGCACCACAAACACAGAAAAAGCTTGCAAAGAAAATAAGAATGGTATAATATACCAATAGGCACCTTAAGGTTTGTGCTCAGGACTGTGCAAGACTGACCAATCCAAGACCCTTCCAGAAATGGGCACCAATGGATTGCAGATCATGCTTGGGCTCTAGATGAGATTTCTCCAAATTTATGAGAAGACCAATGTCCTCCAAAACCTGACAGACAAGCTTTATCTGAGTTTGAAAAACAGACTGTGACGGGAAATGGAGAAGCCAGTCCTCCAAGTAAGGGTGGACCAAAATGTCTATCATGTGTAAATTTGTTACTACTGGAGCCAGTACTTTGGGGAAAACTCTCTGAGAGGCTGAGAGACTGAAAGTAAACACCTTGAATTACCAATGATCACCCTCTACACAGAAGCAGAGTTATTGTTGGTGGGGAGGATACATAGGAATGCGAAGGTAGGCATGCATTTTAAGTCCAAAGCTGCCATCCACTCTCCCAGATGCAATAGAGGAATTATAATCTGAAGGATGTCCATCTTGAAATGAGCTTTGTCGAGCACGACATTCAGTCTCTTTATGTTGAATATCAGTCTGAACTTCCCGGATGCCTTCTAGACCAGAAAAACAGTAGAATAGAAGCCCTCCCCTATTTAGTCCACTGGCACTCGTGTGACTGCATTCTTATGCACCATCTCTACAATCTCCTGATCAATGGCAGACTTTTTGGACACATCCCCTAGGAATGAAGAAGGAACTGGACCTGAATAAGGAAGAGTGCTTGCAAAGTCCAATACATTTACATTCCCTCTTTCTATGATTTGCAAGACCCTGGCGTTGGAAACATTTTGTTGCCACTTCTGAGGAAAGAAGAAAGGTGTCTTCCCACTGGGAGCACGGGATAGTCTTGAACGCTTCCTGGGCTTCACAGAAGGAGGAGACTGAGGGTTTGATTACAGCTTATTTGTAAAAGTTTGATATGGCCAGTTTTTTCTCTGAAACAGAAAATGAAGTCCCAACTGACGGATTCTTCTAGGTGTTTCATGAAGCAGGTCTGCCTTACTTCCAGTGAATGGCATGTGAAGTCAACCCAGATTTTTGAGCACCTTCATCTTTCCAGTCTCTCTAGTACATAAGACGTCGAGCAGCAAAGAAAGAGACAATAGACGACACTGATACTTTCAGAATATTGCAAGAAACATCTGCAAGAAATGTAACCTGCGTTTCCATATTTGAAAATAACTCTGAACATTCCAGACCATCTTGAATGGCTGAAGTTAAAAATCGAAAGTCTTTGCCAAGGGACCGAAAGGCATAAACAGCAGTGCACAAAGTCAAATTCAAATCTGAAAAACTGTTTTTCAAAGAAGTTTCTATCTGACACACTCCTCAAGGTAAAGTCATCATTCCTGCTGCAATAGCTCAGCGTCCCTGAAGTCAAACGCCTGCACCTTTTTTTTGGCTCTGCAGACCGCCAGCACTGAAGCGAGCCAACACACTCCCCAAGCAGTCGCAGTGCTCTCATTCGCATAGCTAGGTGTTCCAAAAGCGGTAAATCTGCGGCCCATTGTCTCAATAGATTCATGGCTTGAAAGCTTCAGAAGGGGTAAAAAACCACAGGTCAATACATTTTAAAGGTCCCACCTTTGATGTAAAAGTAGAAAAAACAGGATCATTAGCTCAACGCACTGCACCCTTACACTCCTGGCACTGTGCTACCATGTTCAGGTTTTTGTCCAGAGTAATTCCCAAAGATTTAGTAGAGTCGACAATCTTCGGGGTGTGGTAAATATTTTACCGTATACGAGTTTGCCAGATAATTTCGGATAATTAAAGAAGATAGCTCAATCAAATGAGAGGCAGAGTCCGTGGTGTCTGAGTCATAAGGGCTTTAATCATAAATGATGACTCGAGCCATGGAAATCTATTCCATCAATACAAGGGTTCGGGTATGCAATGATGGCAGGAAAGATGTCAACGATTTATTCACAGTACATGACATATATAGTAGAATGGCACAATGGTATTGAATACAGTAGGCGTGACAAGTGAAATGTATATGATAAGAACACATGTGCGTAGCAAAAAGGCGTGTACAAGGGTGTGCACAGAGGCGTACACTGGAAACGTCACAGAAAAGTGTCATAAGTGGGTGGATGCTTAGGGAATTCTTGCAGAGTCAGCTGAAACCTGTGGCCTGAATGCGCGCGCAGCTATTATGACGTGTGATTGACGTGCATCTGGAGGAAGCTAAGAGTCTGACATTTAGCACTAGTAGAGGAGACAGAAGTCTGGCATGTCAGATCGACCTGTCCCTATAACATATCTGATATCTATTATTTAGAGGATGTTTAATCTAGAGTAAAAGGTCACTTGGGCAGAGGCTACTCTATACTGAATGTTAGTGCGTGTATAGGTGTCTGCGTGTCTACGTGCGGGGCCATGGGCCTATTCTGGCAACGGGAACTGTAAATTACTTGCACGGAGGCAGGAAGACTTGCTCTTTGCTCTGCAGCCGGGGATATGTTTACCTAAATCACTAGACAGGAATGTGTTTTCGAGGAGCTGAGCTGGCTACGCTGATAACTTGAAGGTAAAATACTGTTTCCTGGCAGGCAGACCAGGCCGAGCCGGGCACCGCTCGCTTGGCAGGAAGTAAGGCAGAGGTCAGGGATGCGTCTCCATGCTGCAGCTTTCAGAGGCAGAGACAGACGTGGCTTGAAGACAGAATTCAGGGCCTAGCTCGGCAGAGCCAGGAAAAACGTGAAAGCACACCATATAAAGACGGTGGCACGGTATACTTAGGAACTGAATTATCAATCCATTCATGGTGGATCTGATAGAGGACATGTTAACGTTGGACGCAAATGTATT
This sequence comes from Lissotriton vulgaris, assembly GCF_964263255.1. Taxonomy (NCBI): domain Eukaryota; kingdom Metazoa; phylum Chordata; class Amphibia; order Caudata; family Salamandridae; genus Lissotriton; species Lissotriton vulgaris. The sequence goes on along the minus strand of NW_028242502.1, from coordinate 59,912 downwards.
TGCGTCTTCATATTCGGTTGTGGAGGGAAATTACATGTACTTGAAACTCGTACATGGAGCCGTTGGGGTACACGTTAGGGGACACATTTGACCATAAAAATTTCAATTACCTCATTCCCTCCTTGTCCCCTACGGACCCTTCATGATATGTCGATGTTCATGAGACCATCAATCTGTTCATATAACATCATTTGCTCTTCTTTCATTCTTCGGGAATGGGAACGTGAACTTGGATGGGGAACACAAGCTGTGGCACACAAGCCGCAAATTGCTGGCCCACATTGCAGACATAGGCAACAACTGAATACTATGGCCAATATGATTCCTAGGAATGACAGTAGCTTCCATCCCCAGGCTGTGATTACACTCCAGAGCCAACCGGACCAAGTCCAGGAGCCTGGATTCTGGTGTATCAGATGGGCAATTTCATGAAGTCTGGTAATGGCCTTATAGACTGATGGCGCGTTATTTGGAATAAACACGCAGCAACTGGATCCGATGACTCTACAAGCCCCGCCCCTATCGGCCAGGATGACGTCAAGGACAAGGCGGTTCTGAAGAACGACAAGTCTCATAGCAGACTGCTCCTCTGTTAAGTTGCCCAAGGCAGAAGTAGTCTCATTCACTACGGCTTCAAGTATTCTGGTCAATTTGCGTATCAGTTTACTATTGGAGACAGTGCCTAGATAGGGAAAGAATCCTTTATTGAAATCTGTATATTGTTCCCATGTAGTTTCAGTCTGATCAACTATTGGGAGGTCTCTCTTGTGCCTGACAATATTAAGGCGGGAATTCCTGTGATAGTCAGATGGGGCTAGGAATACTGGTGGCAATAAGAATGCAATAAAACAAGTACCATCCCAGTCTGGAGGTAAACGTACATAGGCTGTCTGACCACAAATGAAATAGGAATGTCGGGAAGCTTTGAATGTAGACTTGCCTTTATCACTGAATTCGACCACAGTAGTACAGTCACTATGACCTAGATGTACTGAACCTTTCTTTTTGACACATAATACACCTTTCGCTGGTAGAACTGATATGGATGGCAAGTCTGGACTGGTTTCTGACTGAACATTTAGAATCATGAGGTTAAGTGTAAAATTGCCTAATCCATACACTTCGTTTTCTAGATCTGTCCCTGTCATTTGTGGAAAACCCTCCTTGTCTGGGAAACATGCCTTGTTCATGACTGTGTTCAGATTACCCCATATCCAATTGCTTTGGGAAACTCTGGACTCGGTGTCTATAGAGGATATTAAACTAAACCATGCACCACAGGAACCATTATGTGTAAACGGATAGGGAAAGAGGGGCAGAGCTCCCTTGTAGTTCTGATAGGGAGGGAGTCGGCCACATATCCAACAATTAGTAGCATTGTTGGTCTGGTGAGAATGGTGTAACATACGAATAAATGTATTGTTGCGCAGCGCAAGTCGATAAGACAATTCGTGTGGAGGAAGAGCACTAAGCGTGTGCTCGACGGTGTCATTAGAAAAAGAATGTGCAAGAGGAAAATATATGCATAACATCCAACTTATTGCAATAATCGCAAGACTCAGAAAAAACATAATAAGTAATGTGCAGACGCATCTGCTCCGGAGACTTTTACAATAATTTCGTTTCTTGGTCTCCTGTCTATCTCTCTCTCTATTTGGGTCTAACTTGTACATTGTCAGAAACTGCCTAACCGCTTCACCCAGGAGGGGACTTAAACAATTAAACTGTCTGACTTACTAGACCTCAATTTCTGTCTGTACTCCTCTTGGGGAGTTTTCTCTAGAAGGGGGAGTTTGGTATCAGTCACTGGTATGTGGGAGTTCTGGGATTCAGATTTCGGCGGAAGTCCATAGAATCTCTTAACGTGACTGGAGTGCACCCAACCCTTGCGCCCCTCCAGTTTAACGGCAGTCCTGGTTGTTAACAAAACGATCTTCGGCTCCTTCCAGCGGGGCTCCAAAGGGCTCGATCTGTCAAAATTCCGAACGACTACAACATCACCCGGGACCAGTTCATGTGGCTTCACCTCGGTGTTGTCTGGGAAGGCTGCTGTGACCTGTGAACGACATGATTGTAGTGCAGACATCAAGGAAGCAAGGTAATCTGTCAACATAGTACTATCAACATCGGTAATTTTTCGAGGCAGAGGCGTCCCCCACATATTAGGAGGTCTACCGAAGACCACCTCATACGGGGATAGCCCTGTCCTAGAGTGTGCTACCATTCTCATATAAAAAAGAGCAACTGGCAAAGCTACTATCCAATCTACTCCCTTCTCTTTACACACTTTTGCAAGGCGAGTTTTCAGAGTCTGATTGTGCCGCTCCACGAGACCTGCTTCATAAGTTCGGATGAGAATGGCTGACCGTTATCTGAATACACGACACGGGGCAAACCGTATCGAGGGAAGAATTCACGAACCAACTGCTTGGCAGTGGTCGGGGCAGTGTAATCTGGGACGGGATATGCTTCTATCCATCGGGATAGGGCACATACAACTACGAGGACATACTTGAATCCTCGGCATCTTTCCATCTGAATATAATCCATCTGGAGGACTTCAAAAGGATAGTCGGGAGGATGAAATCCACCTTGCTCTACGGGAACACCTTTTCCTGGATTGAACTGACAACAGATCATGCAGGTACGCACTTTCTGTTTCGCTGCTGCTCGTAAATGCTTGTTGAACCAGAGGTTCTGTATACTGTCTAACATGGCTTTTTCTCCTAAATGTGCTGGACTATGTGCTGTGTTGATGATAACCTGAACCATAGAGTCGGGGAGAAACCATGTGGTCTTTCCCTTCGTCATCCATCCTTGATCTGTTTGGACCCCTCCTTGTTGAGCCCATTTCTTTATTTCATCTGGAGTAGCATGTGTCTGTATGTCTATGACATCTTGTGTGGGGCCCCTGACTGTCATACAATGTGTCAGTGAGGTTACATCAGTCTTTGTCATGTCCGTTGTTTGAGTATGAGTCAGTGCTGTATGTTTCGCTATTTGATCTGCAAAATCGTTGCCCTGAGAAATCTTGTCGGTGACTTTAGTATGTGCCTTGCACTTCATGATAGCTATAGCTGTAGGAAAATGTATTGCTTCTAACAGAGCTTGAATGAGGGGGCCATGCTGGATCTTGGCTCCGTGAGAGGTCAAGAAACCTCTTTCTTGCCAGAGGACACCGATGTCGTGAACGACTCCGAATGCATAACGGGAATCTGTGTATATGTTTACTTTCAAGTTCTTGGCTCGTATACAAGCTTGAGTCAGAGCAATGAGCTCTGCTGCTTGGGCTGACAGAGTGTCAATGCGATGGGTTTCTATAACTTCAGTTTCAGTGGTCACTGCATATGCGGCCACTAACTCTCCTGTACTTGTTCTTAAACATGAACCATCCACATAAAGTGTCAGGTCTGGATCGGATAATGCGACATCTGTCAAGTCTTGTCTGGGTTTCGTAACTGTGTCAACTACTTCCACGCAATCATGTGGAGTAGGGTCTATTGTGCTCGATGGTAAAAGTGTAGCAGGATTCAGTGTATTACAACGTCTGATTTCTATGTGTGGTTGGAATAATGTCAATTCATAACCTGTCAGTCGTGCTATAGTCAAGTGTTGAGTCTGGGTTCTGTTTAGGAGAACCTCTACAGAATGTGGAACTTGTACTGTCAATTGATGTCCTAATACAATGGAATCACTTTGTCTGATTGCTAGAGCTGTTGCTGCAACTGACTTTAAGCACGCAGGCAGGGCCTGGGCTACTGGATCCAATGTACTCGAAAAATAAGCACACGGTTCGTGTTTGTCTGCTTGTACCTGAGTGAGAACCGACAACGCTGTGCCATCGCGTTCTGTGACAAAAAGTGTAAAAGGTTTGCTGTAACATGGTGTCGCTAAAACTGGTGCTTGACATAAAGCTTTCTTTAATTCATCAAAAGCTTGTGTATGTTCCTGAGTCCAAGGGAGGACAGTCGAAGACGCTGCCTCCTGTGTTGTCAACTGTATAAGTGGTTTAGCTAGAAATGCATATTGTGGAATCCATTGTCTGCAATAGGAAGTGAGTCCAATAAAGGCTCGTACTTCTTTCTGTGTCTTGGGTTGCGGAAGATGTGCAATTAACTGAATTCGTTCAGGTGTCAGCTGCCTACCCCACTTGGACAGCAAGTGCCCAAGGTACACCACTTGCTGGGCACAGAATTGTAGCTTCGAAGGAGACACCTTGTGTCCCTTGTCTGCCAAGAAATGCAAAACTGTCAGTGATGCTTGTTCACATTCTGGTTCGGTACGGGCGGTGATCAATAGATCATCGACGTATTGGAGTAGGGCAGTGTTGGCAGGCATGAGAATACTGTCAAGTTGTCGTTTTAATGCTTGGCTGTAGATGCTGGGGCTCTCTGTAAATCCTTGAGGTGCACGTGCAAATTTGAAGCTTCGGCCATTTAAACAGAATCCGAAAAGATATTGGCTTTCCGGATCAATGGGGACACTAAAGAAGGCGTTCTTGAGGTCGATTACAGTAAAGAACGTCGCCTCAGAATCAATAGCAGTCAATAGGGATGAAATATCTGGGACCACAGGATACTGTGGTATAATACATTTATTCAATTCTCGTAAATCGATGACTAATCGATAAACAGGAGGTGCATTAGGATCTGTACGTTTAAGAATTGGAATGATAGGGGAATTACAAACATTTGAGTCGGTTTCTACAACCACTCCTTGTGCAATGAGCTTGTCAATGATTTTCAGTAAAGCCACTACAGCATCTGGGGGTAACTTGTATTGTCGAATACGGGGTAGTACTACTCCTGACTTGAGTGTAACACGATATGGAGTAATGTGCATACAACCTACATCAGTGGGGCCTTGTGCCCATAAATGTGCAGGAACATTCTGTAACCTGTGGTCAAAATCTCTCAATACATAATGTCCCTTGAAGTCACGAAGGAACAACCTTACTCCTTCCGGAGAACAACAAATTACAGCTCCTAGAGCTTTCAGGGTCTTTATACCAAGCAAGTTTTCTGGACATGATTTCGTGAGCAATAAATCTGTAGTACGAGATAATGGACCAACTGCTAGGGGAACAGGTTTCGATACTTCATTGACTATAGGCTTTCCTGAAAATCCAAGGGAAACATTCTGTGAGCCTGAGAGGGGTGCCCCTGGAACCTCGTCATGACTGATGGTCGTCCTGCTTGCCCCTGTGTCAATCAAAAATTTTCTATCCTTCCCTAATACCTGACTGTGTACATAAGGACCTTCTTGATCTACAGGAACTTCGATAAGGGGCAAGCCAACCTCCCTCTCTAGGCTGTTTCATGTGTATTGCTGGTAATCGGGATAGTCAGATTGTGCATACTGGTACATCTGCTGTGTAACATGTTGTGTTGCGGCAATGGGTTGTGGCTGTGGTACTGCTACGGTCTGTTGTGGAACCTGTATAGGCTGGACATTCTGTGGAACGTGTTGTTGGACCTGGTCCTGTCTAGGAGGACGCGGTCTCTCTTTAGTTTTACCTGTGGCTATGTTGTGTTTCAAAACTGCACATTCGTTTACATAGTGACCTGGCTGTTTACAATAGTTGCATATCCCTTTAACAGGAGCTGCTGAATTTGAATTATTGGATTGTGTCGTACCCCTTTTATGACCATCAGGTGGAACTGACTGAGCAACTAGTACTTTCATTTTCGTGTCTTTCATACGTCTCTGTTCGTGATCATGTTCCTCTCTGATTCTGTTCTGGTGATACTGTAACATTTGTAACATTTGGGAAGGCGTATTAGCTTGCCATGTGCTCTCGACTTTCAGTACACGGTTCTTAACCTGGGGCAGGGAGTTCTCGACTAACTTTGACACAAAAAGGTGTGGGTATGACTCGCTACTTGTTTTCAGGCCACTATTAATAATAAAACATTTCTCGAATCGGGAATAAAAATCACTAGTGTCTTCGTCGTGTTTCTGTTTGCAGGCTGAGATTGCATCCCAATCCTCCTTTTTAGTTGCCAATAATCTTGGCAAGACCTGCACTAACAATCCTGGTAATGCTTTAGTTTTCTCCCCAAGACCTAACCCTGGGGTTCGACCAGTTTCTTCGGTTTCTAATTCAGCCCAATTAATCTTTTTGTCTCCCACCTCCCATTCTTTTTCCTTGAGTTTCTCGTAAATATCGGCTGGCAATAACACTTTCAGTATCTTCATAATGTCTGGATAGGTATAATCTCCCATTAGTAACATGTCTTTTATTTCACGGTGGAAACCGGCAGGGTCTTTATCATGACTGGGCACTATTTTCTTCATTTCTAACAATTCCATTTTAGTTATAGGCGTGTATACAAACACGCGTTCAAGGGTATCATCGGCTTTCCTGACTGGATGTACTTCTCGTAAAGGATTCTGTTTGTCTAGGTGATATGGTTGCCTGACTGGGGGTGGAACGGAGACAAGATGTGGAGTTAAGAATGTTCTATACTTGTGACGTTGTTCTAAGATTATTTCTATTAAATCGGTACCTAGACCTCTCCATCTTCTCATGAGTAAGTCTTGCAATAAATTATATAATGGACCTGGGTCAGATGCTTGGTTTTCATACTGTATAATGAGGTGTTGGGTCATGTATATACCAGCTAGTCGCTGTTCTTCTGGAGTAAGACTTAAAAATGTTTGCACTACTGAATCATCTTTATATATGCTGTCATCCCCGGCCCACTGTACCGCGGACCGGGCTAGTTCCTGATCACGTAAGGTATTGAGTTCGTGATAACCTACTCTTTCTTTCAGTACTTTATCAGTAATTTGGAATATATGCTCAAGGGTACATCGTTCTGGTATCGGACAAAGGTAACGTTTCTTGTTTTCTAAACGAATGGGTCTGTCGAAGGGCCTATCAAGAGGGTACTGTCTAGGGAGTTTCTCTCTACCTACATACGCCACCAAGTCTCCCCTCGCCTGTTGCGAGGTTTCTGCTGGATTCTCTGGTTCTTCCTCATCTGAGGTCTCTTTATCGTCTGACCCAGAATGCCTTTCAGATTCTCGACGGGCATGTATTACTATTATTTCTTTACGGATCTTTCTAACCATAGCATGTATACTTCTCTCTCTATCATGTTTGCCCTCGGCAATATTCTGACTCCATCTTGACAATCGCCCCATCTCTTCTTGAGGAAAACTAGGCTGATCTTGTTCCCTTATCAGACAATTAACCAAAAATCGCATTATTAAACCTTGTGTCTCGACTTTCTGACGTGACATGGCTTCACCAACACACTCGGGTCTTTCTCCTGTTCTAATAAAATGATATATATTGTCTAGATGGTCTGGCATTTCTGGTAATAACACCAAGTAATCTGTAACACGTCTTAAACGTAGGGATGCTAACATCATGGGTCCTGTTTTACCAGGCACTGTGTCATATCTGCAATCTGTAAGCTGTTCTTTAAGCTTTTCGTCTGGGGTTGCTTTAGGCGTACGCTGCATTGCTAAATCTCTCATTGTCATACGTTGTAACTGTGGCGGAGTGCGATAACCTCCTGTAGCACCTCCTGAGGCGGAGGCTTGAGCATAACCTGTCTGTAGGGTCGGTATTTGTAACGGAGTTGGAACCTGAGCAGCGCCAGCCCCAAAGGGATTAAGCGGATGAATACCAGGGGGGACAATAGGGGAAGTGACAACAGGTGCGGGAAGTGGTGCGGGAGGGGTCTGCTGTTGCGGACCTGGGGGCAGATGATCAACAGGGGGTACAGGTACAGGTGGTACGGTTACATTGGTATATGCGGGAGCTACGTCATCTAAATAGGAAGAGAGGAAAATATCTGCTGCGGTTTTGTGACGTAATTTAGTCGGAACCAATGGAGGGGGCAGATCTTTCGGTATTTCCGGGGTCGCCTTGGGCAGGCCCTCGGCCAGGACTGGATACAATCCTGTCATAATGGCATTACTCTGTCTTCCATGTTGTTCTACTCTGACTCGCTGTCCTTCTTCTAGTAGGTCTTTTTCTTTGGCTTTTTCGGAATCCTCTCTGCTTTTCTCTACGTTTCTGAGCGCCTTCTCCGTCCGTCTATGTGATTCTTTACGCCATAGCTCAATGGCATCTTTCTGTGATTGTCTGGCTTTCCTTTTCCATAACGCTTCCTCTACTCTCATGATGCACTCGGCATCCCATGTCCCTGTAACGGGCAATCTCTGATTCTCTGCTAAGTCTTTCGTATAATCCACCCACAAGTCTAGATATAATATGGCATCTAAGCCGTGCTTGTGGTACATAAAATGTCCAGGAGTGTCCCTGGGTGGGATGGGAACTGCCTCTTCGAGTATCCCTTTCCTAGTTCCTATCTGTCGCAATTTCGAAAATAAAGGCATAGCTACCTCGATCTAGACACAATGAAAACAATAAGAAAATGCAAACAATCACTCATACCACGACATTAAAACACATTGAAACATTTCGAAACAAACAATAATAACTGGATATCTGGATACTAGATGCACTGCTAAACAGTACAGATACACTGCTAAAACAGTGCAGACCGGATTAGTGTACCCAAACCCGTCTTGACCAGACACAAATCAATGCACCCGTCTTGATGCGTCCCCAGCAACGGTACTCACCGGGAAGCACAGAACAGAAGGCCTCGGAAACTCGACTGAACTGGACCGCTACGACATCACTGCTGCTGCTGCGCACTACGCATGCGCCTCGACACTACTGGTGGGCCTCTCGATACCTCGGACACTGCTCTCTCGGCTGGGCTCTGGTCGGGATCCTCCGCACTCCTCACCGCCTCGTCTGGATGTCGACCGCAGTCTCCGTCACCTCCGTAGGCCTGAGGGAGATACAGGAAAACCTGCAGATGCGCATGGGGTCCGTCACAGCTGTAGTCGGGGGCAAAGCCTGCGACGCATCACCGGCGCGTGGGGTGGGGGAGGGGTCCCTATTCGGGCGCCAAATTATGTGGTAAATATTTTACCGTATACGAGTTTGCCAGATAATTTCGGATAATTAAAGAAGATAGCTCAATCAAATGAGAGGCAGAGTCCGTGGTGTCTGAGTCATAAGGGCTTTAATCATAAATGATGACTCGAGCCATGGAAATCTATTCCATCAATACAAGGGTTCGGGTATGCAATGATGGCAGGAAAGATGTCAACGATTTATTCACAATACATGACATATATAGTAGAATGGCACAATGGTATTGAATACAGTAGGCGTGACAAGTGAAATGTATATGATAAGAACACATGTGCGTAGCAAAAAGGCGTGTACAAGGGTGTGCACAGAGGCGTACACTGGAAACGTCACAGAAAAGTGTCATAAGTGGGTGGATGCTTAGGGAATTCTTGCAGAGTCAGCTGAAACCTGTGGCCTGAATGCGCGCGCAGCTATTATGACGTGTGATTGACGTGCATCTGGAGGAAGCTAAGAGTCTGACATTTAGCACTAGTAGAGGAGACAGAAGTCTGGCATGTCAGATCGACCTGTCCCTATAACATATCTGATATCTATTATTTAGAGGATGTTTAATCTAGAGTAAAAGGTCACTTGGGCAGAGGCTACTCTATACTGAATGTTAGTGCGTGTATAGGTGTCTGCGTGTCTACGTGCGGGGCCATGGGCCTATTCTGGCAACGGGAACTGTAAATTACTTGCACGGAGGCAGGAAGACTTGCTCTTTGCTCTGCAGCCGGGGATATGTTTACCTAAATCACTAGACAGGAATGTGTTTTCGAGGAACTGAGCTGGCTACGCTGATAACTTGAAGGTAAAATACTGTTTCTTGGCAGGCAGACCAGGCCGAGCCGGGCACCGCTCGCTTGGCAGGAAGTAAGGCAGAGGTCAGGGATGCGTCTCCATGCTGCAGCTTTCAGAGGCAGAGACAGACGTGGCTTGAAGACAGAATTCAGGGCCTAGCTCGGCAGAGCCAGGAAAAACGTGAAAGCACACCATATAAAGACGGTGGCACGGCATACTTAGGAACTGAATTATCAATCCATTCATGGTGGATCTGATAGAGGACATGTTAACGTTGGACGCAAATGTATTTGCGTCTTCATATTCGGTTGTGGAGGGAAATTACATGTACTTGAAACTCGTACATGGAGCCGTTGGGGTACACGTTAGGGGACACATTTGACCATAAAAATTTCAATTACCTCAGGGGTACATTTTATAGCAGTGATAAGGCTGGACCATTCTGCTATCTTAAATTTGCTTTTCTTTAGTGTAATCAGAAAGAATTCAGTTTTCTGGGGATTTAGCTTCAGGTGGTACATGGTTAGCCATTGGAGTGTTCTCGTTAGACCTTGGTTCATAATCATTATATCTTCTGTCGATGCCACCTTGAGGTACAGCTGCGCGTCATCTGCATACATATAGAAGGAATTGTTTGCTTTTTGTAATATAACCGTTAGTGGTTCTACATATAGATTGAATAGCGTCGGAGATAACGTTGAACCTTGTGGAACTCCAATTGTATTTCTGATTGGGCCTGAAAGGGATTGGTTGACAATTAATTTTTGCGATCTATTCTCTAGAAAGGAGCTGAACCACTTTAGGACTGTACCCTCTAGCTCCATTCTGTTTTTCAACCGATCTATAATTTTGGCATGGTTTACCTTGTCGAAAGCTGACGACAGATCCAACAATATTAAGAGACATATGTCATTGTGGTCGGGAGCCAGTAAAGCGTCATCTACTATATGCAGGATTGGAGTTTCTGTACTATGGTTCGGTCTGAATCCAGATTGGCAATCATTTAACAGATTGAAATCTGAAATGTGAAGACTCAGTTGTTGTTGGACACATTTTTCCAGAACTTTGGCTAGCATGGGAATGTTAGTTACAGGTCTGAAATTGTTTGGATTAGAAGGGTTCTCTGTTGTTTTTTTTAAAGAGAGGAATGACTTGCCCTGTTTTTAGGCAGTCCGGTATTTGGCCTTGTGATAAAGAGGCATTTATGATCTTAGTCCAAGACGGGATTAGCAGGAGGAGATTGGCCCTAGTTTCCCTCTTGACCGTCAACTACCCAGCCGGACATTGATCACAGTTCTTCCTCGTCTCCCTGCTATGACTCCTTCCTCCCCTCCTTTCCTATAAATTCTCTCAACCACGTTGTTTGTTTACTGTACCTTACTACACTATTGTAACTGATGTAATTTGTAACGCAATGTTCTTCTGTTATAGCACTCTTATACCTCCGGGTCTAGCCAGCGCTATATAATCCTTTTGATGTAGCTTGTAATGCAACAATCCCCTGGTTAAGTGCTCTGCTACCTCCGGGTCTAGATAGCGCTATATAACCTTTACAAATCAAATAAATTAAAAACTGGTTTTCCTGAACGCTGAGACCTGAGCTACATGGCTGATGACCGGTGGAGCTGCTTGACAGCTAATGAGGAGATTGGCCCTGGTTTCCCGCTTGACCGTCACCTACCCAGCCGGACATTGGGCTTAGTTCCTCCTCATCTCCCCACTATTACTCCTTCCTCCCCTCCCTCCTACGAATTATCGAAACATTGTTTATGTGTACTGTACCTTACTATGCTCTTGTACCTGATGTAAGTTGTAACGCAACAATCCTAAATGTAAAGCGCTCTGATACCCTCTTGAGTCAAGTTTGCGCTACATAAAACTTTATAAATAAATAACGGTGCCCTGCACAGTATCCCACTTTCTAAGAGTAAATAAGGGGAGGTCTGGAACCCAATTCCCTAAGAGGAGCGCCTCCCAAGGCTTAACTGCAGAGGGTTCTTACAGGCTGCAAGGTCTATTGTGGTACTGCAGAGCAGACAAAAGAAACAGGAAGTGTCTTGGGCGCCAACCCGCTTTATCACCAGTATGGTGGGAGGGGAGGTATTAGTTTTTTTTCTTTGAACCTTTTGATTGGTTCCAGCTAGGTCATGTGTTGCCTGGGAAGAGGTTGGACACCTCTTTGAACTACGTTGTGGTATAATAAGGTGGATTGGGGAGGTACTGAAAATGCAACTTTTGGTTTTGGTACACTTAAAACAATAGCTTTCTTCCCACTTTATCAATCTGCACAAACCTTTCCAGGATCAAAATGATGGGCATTAATACCTTTCACCAGCTCCATTAGCTATCAAAGCAAATTTCATGTAAAATAAACAATCTCATTCATAAGTGCAAAGCCACTGGCTCCAACTCTGTTCTACATGAATGTTTTCTGGCAAAAATATTAATTCATGTTATGTTTGTGATCCAAAACCTCACTCTCTCTATAGTGGCATGTGAGTTAGCAATGACAGAACCCATTTTGCTCCTTATGGACTCCGCAGAACTGTGACATAAGTGTTACAGAGCGAAGTGAAGGAAATGCAGGTTTAGAATGTTGAATTTGTGGTTACACGCAGACAAATAGAGACATGAAATGTCAAGCTTCATGTGTGGCGTAGTCATTGGTGGGTCTTCCGGCTGGGGAGGATGCTACAACTGTTAGCGAGATAGGCGATAAGTAACCCAGTGTTCTCCCAGAGAGTTTGCTGTGGTCCAGCAATCTGCTCAAACGTGCCAAGTATGCCTCAGTCAAAGTGCAGAATCAACATTTGGCGTATGTGGAGTCAAAGCGCAATGCCAGCCATTGTAAAGTATTTAAAGATAACAAAAGCTTCACTGAAACTTCTACACATTGTTGGCCAAGTATTTGCTGGTAAGGCCAAAAAAGAGAGGTACCGAGCTACTATGCAACCTAAAGCTATACATCATTCAGAGTGGTAACGTTAAAGACGGGTACAACCAGGTTTCGAAAGAGCAGCAAATAGCGACAACAAATTGCAAGATAACGCTGCGGTCAAAAGTGCAGCGAGACAGAGATCAACAAAACAGTACAAAGAGATGCCTAAAAACAAAGCGTTTCAGATTTAAAAATGGGCATCTGCTTACCAAAACCAATGAAAGAGAGTTGTCATACAACACCGTTGGGTGAAGTGGCCCAATAAGAAGGGCTCTAGGTTGTGTTTACGGAGCCATCCATTTCCGAAGCCGCACACCACCAAACTGAACAGCCCGAACTGCCAAGCCAGGTCCTCCCCGGACCGGAAACAAGCATCCTGGGACCAGTTTTGGGGCATCACCCCTCATCAGTCAGGCTAAGTTGAATCCAGTGGCGCAGTGAGCACGGGACCCACCTCTGGGCATACCTTTCCTTCTAAGGGTTACAAAGGCAAAAGGAACAAATGATGGATGGAATTCTGAACAATGTAAACATTCACCTTCAGTCACAAAGCTCTGGGCTTAATCCATAGTTCTTTTGCTCACCACACAACCCCAGTTTGGACCCAGCCATTTGCAAATCAGTCTTGACCCTGTTCCTCATGGGAACAGTCCAGCCCGAACTGTCAGCCCAGGTCCTCCCTGGACCGTAAACAGGCATCCCGGGCCCGGGTCTGAACTGGGGTTGCAAGGTGAGCAAAAGAACGATGGATTTAACCCATAACTCTTGACGGGGTGTGAATGTATGATTTATTTAGCATTCCGTCCATCATTTGTTTGCATAGCATTTTTCACCCTAAGTGGGATGGGTATGCCCAGACATGGCTTCCTTGCTCACTCTGCCACTGGATTCAAGCTAGCCTGGCTGATTTGGGGTAATACCTCGAAACCGGTCCCAGGATGTTTGTTTCAAGTCCAGGGTGGACCTGGCTTGGCAGTTCTGGCTTGACTGATGCATGAGGAACAGGGTTAAGACTGATTTGCATATGGCTGGTTCTGAATCGAGCTGGCATGGTGAGCAAAAGAACAATGGATTTAACCCAGATCTTTTGACTGGGGGTAAATGTCAAGTCAAGTCGAATCATAAAATTTGTATAGCGCACTACATACCCAGAGGGTTTCAAGGCGCTTAGGAAGGGGAGGGGGATTATTTGTCAAATATCCACGTTTTAAGCTGCTTTCTGAACGCTAGGTGGTTCTGGGTGAGGCGAAGGTAAGCGGGGAGTGAGTTCCATGTTTTAGCAGCCAGGTATGAAAAGGATCTGCCTCCCATGGTGGTCTTGTTGATGCGAGGTACAGTGGCGAGGGCTTGGCTGGAAGAACGTAGTTGGCGGGAGGGGGTGTAGAAGGACAGTCGAGAGTTGAGGCAATCTGGTCCGATGTCGTAGAGTGATTTGTGTGCGTGGGTAAGCAGTCGGAAAGTGATCCTCTTATTGACGGGTAGCCAGTGGAGGTCTTTAAGGTGACCAGAGATGTGTTTGTTGCGTGGGATGTCTAATATGAGCCTGGCTGAGGCGTTTTGGATTCGTTGGAGTTTCTTCTGGAGTTTTGCGGTAGTACCCGCGTAGAGGGTGTTTCCGTAGTCTAGTCGGCTCGTGACCAGAGCGTGGGTGACTGTTTTTCTTGTTTCGGAGGGGATCCAGCGAAATGTTTTTCTGAGCATGCGAAGAATGTTGAAGCAGGAAGAGGATACGGCGCTGACTTGTCTGTTCATTGAGAGTGAAGAATCCAGGATGACTCCAAGGTTCCGAGTGTGGTCTGTCGGGATGGGTGCTTTTCCGAGGGCTTCCGGCCACCAGGAGTCGTCCCATGCAGAGGGGGATGTACCTAAGATGAGGACTTCTGTTTTGTCTGAGTTCAGTTTCAGACGGCTTTGTTTCATCCATTCGGCAACTTCTTTCATTCCTTCGTGTAGGTTAGTTTTGGCGGTGCTGGGGTCATTGGTGAGAGAAAGGATCAGTTGAGTGTCGTCCGCGTAAGAGATGATGTTGAGGTTGTGTTGGCGTGCGATGGCCGCGAGGGGGCTCATGTATACGTTGAAGAGGGTGGGACTGAGTGAGGATCCTTGAGGTACGCCGCAGATGACTTCAGAGGCCTCGGACTTGAATGGAGGAAGGCGGACTCTCTGGGTTCTTCCGGTGAGGAACGAGGTGATCCATTCAAGTGCTTTTCCTTGGATTCCGATGTTATTGAGGCGTTGTAGAAGGGTGCTGTGGCAGACTGTATCGAATGCTGCAGAGAGGTCGAGGAGGATGAGGGCGACTGTGTCTCCATTGTCCAGTAGAGTTCGAATGTCGTCTGTTGCTGCGATGAGGGTGGTCTCAGTGCTGTGTTTTGCTCGGAAGCCAGATTGTGAGGGGTCGAGGGATTTGTTGGCTTCGAGGAAGGCGGCGAGCTGGTTGTTGACGGCTTTCTCGATGACTTTGGCCGGGAATGGAAGAAGCGAGATGGGGCGGTAATTTTTGAGTTCGGTGGGGTCCGCTGTTGGTTTTTTCAGAAGGGCGGTGAGTTCAGCGTGTTTCCAGTCTTCTGGGAAGGTAGCGGAGTTGAAGGAGCAGTTGATGACGTCTCGGAGGTGCGGTGCTATGACGGAGCCTGCTTTGTTGAAGATGTGGTGAGGGCATGGGTCTGTGGGGGATCCTGAGTGGATGGAATTCATCAGGCGGATGGTGTCCTCAGTGGAGATTGGGTTCCAGGCGTTAAGGGTGTTCACGGGGGGAAGATGGTCAGCGGATGGTGGGGTGGGTTGGTTTCCGGGTTGGTTGTCAAAGCTGTTGTGGATGTCTGCAATCTTGTTGTGGAAAAAAGAGGCTAGGGAGTCGCAGAGGGTTTGAGAGGGGGTGATGTCGTTGGAGTTGGCCGATGGATTGGAGAATTCCTTGACGATGTTGAAAAGTTCCTTGCTGTTGTGGGCGTTGTTGTCGAGTCGATCCTTGAATGCTGTTTTCTTGGCTTTCCGGATCAGTTGGTGGTGAGTGCGGGTGGCGCTTTTGAAGGCGTCCTTGGTGCTGGTGGTTGGGTCTTTTTTCCAGGCCTTTTCAAGGGAGCGGCAGAGTTTCTTGGACTTCTTGAGATCATCGTTGAACCATGAGGCTTTCTTGCTGCCAGGTTTGCTTTGACGTTTTTTCAGTGGAGCTAAGGTGTCGGCGGTGTTGGATAACCATAGGGTGAGGTTGGTGGCGGCTTCGTTGGCGTTAGAAGAGAGGGCTGGGGAGTTTCGAAGGAGCGATGCGGAGATTTGGTCCGTGGTGATTTTGTTCCAGTTTCTTTGCAGGGTAGGTTGGGAGTGGTTGATGGGTTTCGGCTTGTTGTAGGTGAAGTGAACGCAGCTGATCCGTAGTGTGGCTGAAGGAGATATGAAGGAGATATGATTGCTGGATGTGAAGATGGGGTCGAGTGTGTGACCTGCGATGTGGGTGGGGGAAGTGACTAGTTGTTTAAGTCCGAGGTTGGCGAGGTTGTCCACGAGGGTGGCGGTGTTGTGGTCGTTTATCTTTTCAAGGTGAAAGTTGAGGTCTCCCAGAAGAATATAGTCTTTGGAGGGGAGCGCGTGTGGAGAGATGAAGTCCGTGATGTCTTCACTGAATTTTGCGCGGGGTCCTGGTGGTCTGTAGAGGAGGGTGCCTCTGAGTGTGGTCTTGGGGTCGATGTGGATCTGGAAGTGAAGGTGTTCGGAGTTGGCGAGGTTGGCGTCAGAGCTGGTTGAGATGCGGATAGATTTCTTATGGACGATAGCGATTCCTCCTCCTGTGTGGCTGGTACGGTCTTTGCGGGTGATCTTATAGTCTTCAGGGATGGCAATGGTGATGTCTGGTGCGGAGGAAGCATTCATCCATGTTTCCGTAAGGAAGGCGATGTCCGGAGAAATGGTGTCTAGTAGATTCCATAGGTCAATGGCGTGCCTGTGGACCGAACGGGTGTTGAGAAGGATGCATTGTAGGTGGTTGGGGTCGGGAATCTGTGGTGTGGTTGTAGCGGAGATGTTGTCGGTGCCGCTGAATTTGCAGGAGTAGCAAGAGAAAGGTCCATGGGTGTGTCCAGGAGCGGCTTGGACGCAGTTGGGGGCGCGACCGGGGTTAAGGGCTAGGAGGGTGGCGGCATCGTAGGTAATGCGGGAGGGCTGGGTAGCGCGAGGGGCAGGGGGTCTGGAGCTGGGCGCGGTCCAGGCGCGGACGGGCGTAGACGGGCTTACCTTTGGCGCACCTTCGGCGCGGATTGGGCGCGGTCGCTGCGCGCGGTCGCTGCGCGTGGACGCTGCGCGTGGACGCTGCGCGCGGGAGCTACTGTCATATATGGATAGTGGAGGGGGAGGGGCGAGGGCGGCTCAGCTGGGAGGCGTGGCGGGCTCAGGGGAACACAACAACAGCAGGATCAAAATGGAGGGGAGGTCAGAGCAGGGCGCCGGGGGATATCACACACAACAATGCAATGTAATGCAAGCAAAGCAATGTAAGCGCTGTGGAATAATAGCGCTATGAAATTACGAAGCTTACTAACAATGGCGCTATGCAAATAACAGAACTTGGTTACAATGCAGCAATACGATACCACGCTGTAAAGAGCAGCGAGGGGAGCGATCACTCAGGCGGAAGCGGCGAGTGAATCACAGCGCTGCGAGGTTTGGGGAATGCTTTTGAATGCTTTATTTATTAATCCATTATTTGTTTACTTAAGACATATTGTGGCATATGCAAGCAGAAGTTTGTCACATACGGAACGTGCTTGTCTGCAACCTGAGAAAGAAACATTAGTAGTGGTGTGGGCTTGTGAACATTTCTACATATTCTTATATGGAAAGCTTTTTACGCTTGTAATAGATCACCAAGCATTGCGGACCACCTGTGGCAATCCAAAGGGCAAGCTGCCCCCTCACATTGAATGTTGAGGTCTACAATTACAAGAAAACAACTACACAATTGTGCACCGTCCAGGGAAAGATCAAAACCCTGCCGACTATTTCTCACAACTGCATCTACACTCCCATGGTACCCTTTCCAAGATGGCTGAAGCATACGTACATTTAATTGTGAAATCAGACACACCACCTGCCATTTCGTTAGAACAGATTGTCACTGCTATGAGTCAAGATAGTGACATTTTAAAACGAAAATAAATCATTACACATCAGTCTTCGAAGCAACACCGCCTCCCAGGGCTTACCAGCAGAGTATTCTTACAGGCACCATGGTCTATTGTGGTACTGCAGAGCAGACAAAAGAGACAGGAAGTATTCTGGACTCATACCCTGTTCATCACCAGTATGGTGGGAGGGGTTAGAGAGGGATGGGGGGATTTTTGCTTTGAACACTTTGAAGTAAGTTGTGGTACGAGAAAATGGATTGGGGAGGAAAAGGAAAATGCACCTTTTGAAACTCATAATACAATAGCTTTCCTCCAGCTTGATCAATCTGCGCAAACCTTTCCAGGATCAAAATGATGGGCATGTACACTTCTCACCAGAAAGTTTCATGCAATTGTATCAAATTTAGCCTACGTCATTAGTTATCAAAACAATTTTCTCGTAAAATTAACAATCTTATTCATAACTGCAAAGCCACTGGCTCCAACTCTGAAATTCATGCATGTTAACTGGCAAAAACAATAATTCATGTTATGTTTGTGATCCAAAACCTCACACTCTCTGTAGTGTCATGTGAGTTAGCAATGACAGGATCCTTTTGGCTCCTGATGGACTCCGTAGAACTGTGACATAAGTGTTAGAGCGTAGTGAAGGGAATTCAGGTTCAGAATGTTTAATTTGCGGTAACATGCTAACTAATAGAGACGTGTAGTGCCAAGCTCCGTGCGTGGCATAGTTATTGTTGGGAGGACGCTACTGATGGAGCAAGATATAGAAGATTTTGTGTGTAACCCATTCAGATCAATCACCCCCAATAACAAAGTAAATATATTAATTTTGATTGCTGTGTATTAACCAAAACATACATATTACATGTGGGAAATGCTTTGCACTAACAGGTTTGATTAACATATTAATTAATTAATGATGTAAAACGCATGTTTAATCTATTTTGTGCATTTAAGTGGTATAATAATGCATGTCTCTGTAGTTTGTGCATTGCATGCTGCTTTTCTGCATCATTTTAATGGCTTGCAGTGTGATGCTTTTCTGCTAGGTAACAGTTTTAAAGGATAAATATTAGCACTGGTGGTTGGGGGGACAGAAAACACATATATTCTGTGTATGTACATTTTCTTTTTCTATTTATCGTAGTTTTGGTGGGTTGCCAATTCCAAAATGGCTTCGCTTTTCCCGGTTCTGCGCAGTAGAGAAAGCTTACATCATTTTGCTGAGAGAAACTCGTCCATGCTCTGTGCTACACTGAAAACTTTGCAACCTCAGCTAACTATAATTCGAGGCCACTTGATCTGAATGCTGGTGAAGTGGCTGAAGGCCAAAGTGATAACCGTGAGAACAGCCGAATGTCTGCCAAGGAGAAAAGTGAAATGTCTTCCAAAAGATGACCACGTGGAAGCAGCTGAATCACTGCCAATGAACATTTAAATGCCTGATGATGACCGTGGACAGTCGAACTTGTGTTTATCAGTTTGTCAAACAAAGTTATTCACGGACATACTGGAAGTTGAGAAATGCATGGACAGTCGAATTTGTATCTGTCAACTTTTTAATCAGGAAGCTACTCATGGACATCCTGAAAGTTAAACAATACATTGTCAATTAACGGACATCCTGAGAACTAATAGTTGTGATGTCATGACCAATCAGAGAAAGGGAAAACGGAAAGAGTTGAAACATTTGAGGGTAGAGAGCAAGCAAATACAGTATAAATATCAGAGCAAAATTGGGGTTTAATGTCACAGGAGCTGATCGCAGAGAGAGAAGCTGATTGCACTGCAGCTGTTTGCAGAGATGCTGGGAGCCTGAAACTATGCTAGAATGCTCACTGATAACCCCTGTAGGATGGAGATCGTTGCGGGACACTAAGCCTGGGTTAGAGATTGCTCCCGAGGAGGCCTGGGTTAGTAAGTATAGTTGGGGTTTAGTGCTGGGTAGGCAGGTTTTAGTGTAGAAATCTTTAGAATTAGATACATGTGTTTTTAACTATGGTTCTCTTATTTTTCATGAAGAATTCTCTTTCAGGTACATGACCAAGGTTTGATGTTTTATTTTAGAGAATAAACAATTAATATGAACCTGAATTTTCTCTACATTACTTTTTTTAACAGTTTCTCTTGATTTATTTCCTAAATAAATGGCAATGCTCAGTGAAAATTAACAATGACAGAATAAATGATAATTTCTTTTATGCAAATTAATTATGTAAATCTTTTAAAGGATTTCAGGTGTTCTTGATTTTTTCCTGAGTCAATTAATTATGCAAATCAATGTATTGTTGTAGTGAGGTTAAGCTGGTCTTGACAATCACCATCAACTTACTCAACTAATTGGTCCATCGACCTAATTGGCGGGGTACATTAATGCGTAGATTAGTTAGTAGAATTATTGATGAAAACAAATGGTGTTAAAAATCTGTGCTTAAAGGTATCCTGTCATAGGAGAGAATACACTCAACCCATTTTTGTTTATATATATATTTGCAAGGGTCTGGGGTAAAGCGTGTGGGACTAGGTGTGTTGTACTTCGGTGTTATGGGCCGCACCGGAGTGACCTGGACCCTGGGTTGGTGATATTTCTGGGTGAGCGCTGCATCACTACAACTGGTCGCGAGACAGAGGATAAGTAACCAGAAGTTCGACAGTGTTCTTCCAGAGAGTTAGCCGTGATCCAGCAAACTGCTCGTGCGTGCCACGTGTGCCTCAGTCGAAAAGCAGAACTGACATTTGGCGTATGTGGAGTCAAACCACAACTCTAGCCAGACTGAAATATTTAAAAATAAAGAAAGGTTCACTGAGATGTCTACACATCGTTGGCCAAGAAGCGGTTGGTAAGGCTGGTAAGATAGGTACTGAGCGACTGCACAACCTAAAGCTATACATCATGTGGAGTGATAACATTAAAGATAGATACAACCAGGTCTCGAAAGAGGAACAAATAGTGACAGAAAATTGCAAGATAATGCTGCCATCAGAAGTGCTGCAAGGCAGAGATGAATGAGACAGTACAAAGAGACGCCTAAAAGCAAAGCGATTCAGATTTTTAAAAATTGTCTTCTACTTACTAGAACCGTTTGAAGAAAGTCTTCATACCACAGTGTTGGGTGATGTGGCCCAAGAAGAAGTGCCCAGAGTTGTGTTTACGGAGCCATCCATACTCGATGTGGCACACCAGCAAAGCTGCAGAGTGGGGCTCATAACAATTCCATAGGTCTTCAAAGATTGAAAATCCGAGAAGAGCGATCAGAATATTGAAAGTCTGCTTTTCCAATGGTGACCCAGAAAGAGGCCACGTTTCCCGTAACTTTCAAAGATGATCCAGAGGCCATCATGTCAAAAGGCCTCAAAGATGGTTTGTATAAACAAGATCAACAAGCAGTGTCAGAAAGAACACTACTTTCCACATCAGTAAATTCCACAAGTGGTTATAATGCCGCTGCCTTCCTGAAACCACCATTCAATCTAGCAAAAAATCTGAATAATAGAGACAGATGGAGTACGTGAATAGAGCCATTTGATGATTTCATTGATGTGCTGGAAGAAACAGATAACAAGAAGATTATCAAATACCTTAGAATCTTGCTGGTGAAGGTGTAAAAGAAGTCATAAAGAAAATGCTGCAAACTGACAAAGTTACATACAGTCAAATCAAAGAAGCCTTGAATCTCAAGTTCAATGCAATTCCAAATGTAGATTACAAAAGGTACATCTTCAGTCAAGAACAAAAGAAAGTTGGTGAATCCATTGATGAATTTGTTAAGAGAATGGATACGCTCATCAAACACTATAAGTTCATTGTATTTAATGATGAGGAAGCTATATGTCTCAGAGTTATTAAGGGATACCTGTCGGATTCATTCAGATGAGGAATGCTGAGAGATATTCTTAGTATGGAGCAAGTTTCTATGTTTCTCTGTCTCTGTCCAAACAGGAAGCTTCCCAAAAGGCCCTTTAAAAGCCAGCTGTGAAAGCGCATACAGCTGACTTTTAAAGGGCCTTTTGGGAAGCTTTCCGACTGTGCGCTGATGTCAAAGAGGCCGGCAGTAAACACAGAAGATGACAGCAGGAGCCATATTCACTATGTATGCTCCTGCGGCCATCTTCTGTGTTTACTGCTGGCCTCACTGGAAACGTAGAAATGGCAAGGCAAGGTCCATGGGCCACCAATGAAGGTCTGCCAGGCTGCAGGCAGCCCGCGGGCCATACTATGAGTACCACGAATTTAGAACAATAATGAAACACAAGAAAATAAAAGTACAAGCACCCATTCATGTACTTCAAGTTTCGGCATCAAGGCTCTGTTTACTCAGCTTCAGCACAGCTGCTGATATGGAACTGATATCAGTGAACTATTACATGAATACTCATCACAAAATAGTACGTCAATTACCTTCGTTGTTTCATGGGTTAAGAAAACTCAATACTATGAAAGTACACTTACACATTAAAGAGGGTATCTATTCTATTGCTAAAAGACACAGAAATATTGCATTTCGTTTACAAGAAGCTGTTGAAAAAGAAATGTAATCATTACTCCAAAATGATATCATTGAGCATTCCACTGGACCAATACCATAGGTTTCTCCCACAGTGGTAGTACACAAAAAGGACAGCTGTACACATCTGTGTTGATATGCGTCAAGCGAACAAGTCAATTGAAAGAGAACGTCATCCAGGTCGACACAATGCCGATATGATAATACAATTGAGTGGTGCAAAGGTCTTTTCTCGTCTTGATTTGAATAAAGGATATCATCAATTGGAACTCAAAGAGAATTGCAGGTACAATATAACCATTTCTACAAATATTGGTCTGTTCCAATTTAAAAGACTAAGGGCGCGATTAACAAAGGCAATCTGAGACAAAAGTCTAACTTTACGACTTCGGTATTCACAGAGGTAATTTACAAAGTCGTATCTTTACGTCCGCTGTCAAGCCATACTCTCTGGCTTGGGCTAGAATCTCCAAACCTGGGGCAGCATCTCCAGCTCGGGTTGGATGAAGTGTATTCAATTGGCTGGAACGCAATTTTTACAAAAAGGAACATTGGGATTGTAAGATAAATGGAAGAAGAGGCCATGAAAATCAGTTTGACCAGGGAAAAGTGTGTGACAGATTGCAAAAAAGTTTGCTCCCTTGCAGCATGGTACATACAGTCCACAATTTGTGCTCCCCTCAGTGTTGACTGTATTGTTACACCAAACATTGGTGTAACACTACAGTCAATGCTGAGTGTGGTGTAACACTACAGTAACAGTTATGAGCACTGGTGAGATTTGCAAGCTTCCAGCAAGCGCCAGTGAGACTTGCCGACTGCCAGCGAGTTCTTGCAAAACGTGCAGGCTGCTATCACAGCTTTAGGCTGCGTCTGCAACATCCAGCGCTTTATTTGTGAAAATAGCCAACGAGAGAGAGCCCCAGTGACCGCAGCTGCATCTGGCTGAATCCTCAAGCAGATTTTCTCTTTGAGTGCCATTTGCCTCTTCCTATTCTATGGTCTGGGATGTGGCTGTGCCCCAATTCTCCGCTATGTATCAAGACAGCACCTCCTGGGTTGTGTCCCTGAATATAGTGTCCTCCAACATGGCTGGCTGAAGGCACCAGGTGGGGATGGGTGGACAGGGGGCCCCCAGTCGAGATGTAACTGCAACGGGTTATGACTAGAAAAAGTTTGACCGAGGTACTCCCAATTTGTTACCTGCGAGTGAGTGGCCGGATGACAGAGAATAGGGTCCAGCTGGACATGAAGATCATGGTGTGGGGAGTAGTAGGAGTAGAACTTCACATCTGGGTGTAATGTGTGCCAGCTGTCTAGAAGAGATCAATGTGTAAACCATTGAGTGAGGCCCGCTGCAGTTGTTACAATGGGAGAGTTAGGTAATGGGTGCTGGGAGCAATCTATGACGTGAATAAGGACACTTTTAAAGTCCCCTCCAATAATCATTGGGCTATGTTCCCATTACCTGTGTGTAGCCTGAAGATGGGCCAAGAACGTCTGTTGTGCCACATTCGGTGCATAGATACTACCCAATAGGAGAGGGCAGCCATCAAGCTGTCCCTCCACAAGCACATATCATCCCTTGGCGTCTATTTCTGTGGCAAGGCACCTGAGGGAATTGCGGGATGTATCCATATTAGTGCTCCTCAGGCAAATCCAAAATAGGTGGTGCTATAACAGTGCCTGAGCCATCGGTTTTGTAAATCAACATCTTCACTACCAGCGATATGCTTCTCCAGTAGGAACAGTATGTGCGCATTGCACCGTCTGAAGTACTGTTGGACCAAGTGCCGCTTGCACATCCCCCGAACATTCAATATAAGTATATGTAGCTTAATCCTGGCTTTCTAGCGGCATGGGCATGTACGCAACTCAGTGGCGGTGTAGAATGTGGTGCATGACCTGCAAAACAATAAAACGTTATTCCCAACTCCCCTCCCAGGATAAGCACGAGCACAACAGTTACCCAAACACTGAACTAGTAGACCCATAATGTGTAAACTCTAATAGTAGAGTCTCATTGAGGCAGCCAGTGAAAAATAATGTTTTCTTGGGGGTGAGGGGGACAAAGAATTCAACCAATATCTAACCACAGGGAAATTATGGAAAGAGGAGAGGAGACTCAATGTAAACACACCCTTGGTTTTGCTCAACCCATTTCTATGGCATGGAGGGAAGAATTTAGTGCATGTCAGGGTCTTTAAAAATGTAGGTGACCCACAGGTGCTAGTGGAGAAGTGTGGCTCACTGGTTAGAGGAGGTAGACCTGGAAGCAGAAGTCAGCCCGGGACCAGGGTTCAATTCCCGGCTTGGCGGGGTCTTGAGTCCTAAAATGTCCAAGGACTCGACAAATCTCGCTCCGGTGCCTACTCGATTCACGGGTTCACACTCTGCAACTCTGGGCAATAGCTTGCTTAATCTCCACAACGGCCCCTCGCGGCGGGATGCCTGGCATTCACCTTGCGGATACCCTGCTGGGGTTATCTCACAGGGGAATACCAGGACGGGTTCCCTAAGCAAGCGCTTAGAAACCGCTTGGTGATTTGCGCTATATAAATTCCTGTACAAAGACCCCCATCATGGGCGGATCTCTGACAGAATATCGAGAAGCAAAATATCGACCTGCCAAAATATCGAGGAAAAAATAAGCAATGGCAGAATATCGAATTCCTATCTACAAACAGGTAAGTACAAAAATATCAAATCCAAAATATTGCTGTAAATATTATCATTTGTTAAAATAACAAATTTTTAGAATGTCTTAAAAGTAATGTAAAATTAATGAAATAATAAATATAATTAACTAAAACATACTTAAAAATACTTAATATTAAAAATTCTAAATATTTAATGTACGTTGTAAAAAAACATGCATTTTTATTTTTTAATACATATATATATTAACTTAATATTAATAAAAAGTATTCAATATTTTAAGCATAGGATAGCGGGAGGGTAAAATGTACTATTCCCACTTTAGTGAGTGCAACAGTAGGAAAAGCATTGGATAGCGGGAGGGTAAAAATTACTATTCCCAATCCAGTGAGTGCAAAAGTAGGGAAAGCGTTGGATAGCGGAAGGGTAACAATTACTATTCCCACTCCAGAGAGTGCAACAACAGGGAAAGTGTTGGATAGCGGGAGAGTAAAAATTACTATTCCAACTCCAGTGAGCGCAACGGTAAGGAAAGAGTTGGATAGCAGGAGGGTAAAAATTACTATTCCCACTCCAGTGAGTGCAACAGTAGGGAAAGCGTTGGATAGCGTAGGGGTAAAAGTTACTATTCCCACTCCAGAGAGTGCAACAGTAGGGCAAGCGTTGGATAGCTTAGGGGTAAAAATTACTATTCCCACTCCAGTGAGTGCAACAGTAGGGAAAGTGTTGGATAGCGTAGGGGTAAAAATTACTATTCCCACTCCAGAGAGTGCAACAGTAGGGTAAGTGTTGGATAGCGTAGGGGTAAAAATTACTATTCCCATCCAGTGAGTGCAACAGTAAGGAAAGTAATGATTTAATATTTAAATAAAAATTAATTAATTATCAATATCAATAAAAAAGTAATAAAATTAATTACCAATAACAAAATATGTAATAATTAATTATTTATAAATACCAATAAATATTATTTATAAAAAATTAATTACCTATTAATACTTAATTAACTGCAATTAATTTTCAATACCAAAATATAATAAGTAATACAAAATTACAAATTTATAATTAATTAACAGTAAATTAATTATCAATACAAAAAAATAATTTCAATAATTACTTAATTACAATTAAACTACTTCCCACCCTATTCCCCTATAAACCCACAACCCGTTCCGAATAATACATTAATACAATTAATATAATTATCAATTAATCAATTAAAAAATAATTACCAAATAATAACACATAAATACCAATTAATAATTAATTAACAATAAATTAATTATCAATACCAATAAATAAAAATACATAATTACTTAATAACAATTAAATTACTTCCCATCCTATTTCCCTATAAACCCACAACCCGCTACAGAGCTAAACCGCAAAATGTAATTAAAAATAATTAATAATTCCTAAAAATTAATATTTAATTTACTATAATTAAATTACTTCCCACCCTATTCCCCTATAAACCCACAACCCGCTACGGAATTAAATTATGCAAAAATTAAATAACATAAAATTCATTACTTTAAAAGAATTCAAACATACATTACAAAAATAATACATAATTTTAACACATATACCAACATTTAAACACTATAAAAAATCGATATTTTTAACAACTATATTATGACTGTTGATATTACTAACTTCGATATTATGGAAATCGATATTTCTTACCTGAATTTCGATATTCTACACCACTATATTTTTGCAATTCGATATTCTGTCCATTCTATATAAAAAACGTTATATTCTATTCAGTCGATATTAATTTTTCGATATTATGACTGTTCACCATCATGGGCACCTGTGGGTTGCCAACATTTTCAAAGACCCTGACATGCACTAAATTTACCAAATATTCATGTTCCATTAGTGCGGTGGGTTCATGCAAGTACAGCTGCAGTTTGTGGGGTAACAAGAGGCAGAACTGAATAATCAGTACTACTTAACGAGGCAATAGAATCCCTTTCTGACTGTAAGTCATCTGTAGGCTGTGGTGGAGGGGGAAGCAGCGCTCTAAGGGCAGGGTGTCACACCCGCCAGTACCCACTGCTGCTGTTCACGTGCCTGTGCCAGAGAGTGGGCCCTCTCCACATGTGATTCTGTGTTTTCTCGGTTCCGTTTTCTCCTCTGTCGCTCCCCCCTCTCAGTGCGAGGCAGGCTCATTGGGGTGACTGGTGAGGACTCGTAGCGGCACTGTTCCAACCCATCCCAGTCATCCTCATGATCTGTGAAAAATAACTGGTCTGATTGTCTATGGCCTTGTGTTTTGCCAGAAATAGAAGGGAGAAGGTGAGGCTCACTTGTCTCAGTCGCTTCTTGACTCCCAAAAAGAATGCTCTTTAATGCTGAACCATTAAAGTGTAATCAGGAAATAGGTAAACACTTGCATTGTCGTATTGCAGTGGGGTAGTAGTGCAGGCTGCTTTCAGAATAGTTTCCTTGTCCCTAAAGTTTATAAGGCGGAACACCACTGGTCTAGGAGGCGATCTCCAAGGCAGCTAATCGCCAGTACCCTGTGCGCTCGTTCAACTTGTTAATGGGCATATAGTGGCACTAAAGCTATTTCTTGTACAAGCCACTTTTCAAAAAAGGACACTGATACGTGGTCCTCCGCTCCCTCTGGGACTATTGCAGCAGGACCGTACTTCGGAATCTAATGCGTTATTTTCCAAGTCCCGGACCTTAGTCACTAAAGAAGGGACCTGGCCTTCAAGTTCAGCGACAGTAGGCTTCTGCTTGTCGAGTGTGTGCTCCATTTGGGTGACTCTTCCTGAGAGCTTCTTGTGATCTTCTCATAGTAGACTCACCTCTAATGCCACAGCGTCAACTCTGGTGTGCAAGTCCTGCCTGGTATCCGCTGTGGCGGCCAAGATTTTATCTAACTTATTGGACGAAGGGGATTCATCTCCCCCATTCACTCACTACTGGGGACCACATCATGTTTCTCTGTAGTCAGGATGCCAATGGCAGGGAGAGTGGCATGAGCAGTCTAAGCCCCCCTGCACCTTTTGGGTGAGAACCTCGAAGTATGTGGTGCCAGGGCCACCTCAGGCCATGACTGACTCAGCCGGCTGTCTCAGCCGGAAGCACCCCACTTCAGGTAACACTGCCACTCGGCAATTCCAGGTCAAAGCTCTCAAGGTTGGCACAAAAGCATCCAATAATGACTGACTACTGGTTAGGACCAGTAGTGGCATGAAAATTGGTGGAGGGCCAAATCTCAACCTACATGCTCAGCAGGGCCCGGTTCTCCCAGCATGTCCCTATTTGCACTCATTGCCTCTGCCTGAGTCAGAGACCCATGGCCCAGCACAGGTTCCTGGCATCTTGGCATAGAGTTCCAGCCGAGCAGCAGCTTAGCGTGCTCTCCCTGCCATTCCAAGTTTGGTGAAGGCCATGAGGCGCCAGCATAGAGGAACACTCGCTGATCCCTCCGAGCAAGCGTCAAGATGCAGGCAGCACCGCTCCTGCTCTGGCGCTGCCATCAACTAATTCTGCCCCCGGGGCTGGCAACACTAGCAGTTCAGTCCCCAGTCTCGCTGTGCCGCCATTGGCATCGCACAGGCTAATTTTGATGTGTTACTCATCGCCGCCGGTGTGGGGAGGAAAGGGCATGCAGGGTGTTCTTACTGCAGCCCTGACTGAAGTCTCACTACTCCGCCCCGGCCTACAGGCTCTACCATCCAGGCCCCGCACCCAGCCCGCCATTTGGGCACCACCATCATCAAGGAGGAAAACAAGAGATCTCAGCGGTCCTAAGGGGAGCAGGAGCCATCATCGAGGCAACCAAGCTTTCAGCTCCCCACAGGTCAGGTTACATGGGCAGTACATCGCCGAATTTCAGATAGATGGTGTTGGATTGTGGGTTTAGGCACAGAGCCAGTTGAGATTGCGTCCACCTTCTTGCTGCGGTCGGTCACTCCCTCCACAATGAACATCACCTTATGGTGATTGTTGACGAATACTCACATTTTTCTTTGATAGACGATCTCTCATCTATCACTCAAGAAAGAGTCATCGATAGATTAGAGGGCATCTTCGCGACATGAGGTGTTCCTGAGATCTCAAAATCTGACGTTGGTTCACCTTTCAACAGTTGAGAATTCAGAGACTTTCTCAGTCATCTTAATGTGAAATATGAGAGAGCTCATCTCTCTGGCCACAGGCCAATTGCCTTGTTGTACATTTCATGAGTACTCTTAAGAAAACTGTTCAGCGTGCTCTGCTGGAAAAGCTCTAACTTAAAACCGTCTTGAATTCTACTCTTCGAGCTTACCGTTCAACCCCTCGCTCAACCACAGGTGAAAGCCCTGCAATCTTGATGTTCGGGAGACCCATGATAACCAAGTTACCTCAATGGATCAACAGAAGATCAAGTACTGAGAAAGAAACCTGTATAAAAGACTTGGACAGTAAAAGGAAAAGGAAAGCCTATGCAGATAAGCACTGACATGCATAAGACGTTACGTTCACTAGAGGAGATCAAGTGCTTGTCCGTCAGTCTAAAAAATGAAAATCCGATGCTCCCTTTGATGCTGAGACATTTCATGTTGTGACCAGCAGAGGACATGTGGTGACTGCCCAATGTCCGGGGAAGTCCATTACACGAAACTGGGTCTGAAAGGAAAATTGAAAATCCCTTGACTGCTGTTGTTCTTACATCACCAACGCAGATCACGGACACTTCTACTGCCTGTCCCCAGTTTCCAAAGACATGACTTGGACGTGTGATCAGAGCACCACGAAGACTCCTCGATTGTATATATTTCTAAAAAATAGTCATTTTTATTTAACAGAAGGGGAGATGTAGTGTTGTGTGAGTTAGCAATGACGGAACCCTTTTGTCTCTTGATGGACTGCGTGGAACTGTGGCATAAGTGTTAGAGGTAGTAAATGGAATGCAGGTTTAGAATGTTGAAGTTGAGGTTACTGGCAGACGAATAAAGACATGTAATATCAAGCTCCATGTGCTGGGCAGGACGCTACACTCTCAAACTTTTCCAGTCATGGTTAGCTGCAGAGCCATACCTCCATCTTGATTCACTTCTCATTTCTTCACAGTAGATATCACAAAGTAGGTAATTGATGACATTGTTCGTGGCACCAGGGGCACAGGGGTCTGTATCCCAATTGCAGGCCTTTTTATACAACCAAACCAAGGGACTGGGGGGGGGGGGGGGGCTTTTCCTTGCTTGCTTGCTTTAGGGCCTAAAACACCATAACTGGGCTCCTGGCTGTGTTCTGTTGAAATGTGCCTAAGCAAATACAAGTCAGTCAAAAATTGGGGCTGTTCATTTAAATAAAAGTGTGCAACATTCCAAATGGTGCACTCCAACTTTTCAGAACCAGAGACGCGAAAAAAATTGCAGACTTTGCATCCGTCAAAAATGAGCATCGAGCAGCTCCTAACCTGGATAGCAAGCTGGCGCGAAGAAGATGACTGCCATTAGAATACTAATGGGCAAACACAGGAAGAGGGGGACGCGTGGGCCCACGCGGCCGTCCTTCCCACAGTGCCATGCGATCTGTGTAATTATGATGCGAGGAGCAGGCTGTGCAGTACTTTCAGGCACTGTTTGTGGTGGTTAAAATGCTTTGTTCCACTTGGATGGCAAGCCGGCAGATGCGGATCGTACCGTGCCAGGCGAAGTGAAGAAGAGGAAGAAACCGGGGAGGGAGGAAGTCAGCAGCTGACACTCTGAGATGACGGAGGTGGAGGAGATCTGTTCAACCAGTTATATGCGATCCGGAGGGGTAAAGTGGAATGCTCCTGGTACCTAGCGACACACGGGGGGGGGTGGGGTGGGGGGAGGGGGTATTTAAGGTGCTGTACGGGCGATCGCTTGGTGCAAAATACCGTAAAGCGTTTTGTCGAGTTAGTTACTATTACAAATCTATCAACTTCGAAAAAACGACTTTGCCATGTGGGAATAAGGGGCGGGGTCTTGGATGGAGGGGGCGGGGCTTTGTGCCGAGCGTGGCTCGGGGCACTATACACACTCTCAACTAAAACACACAACAATCAAACAAACAAAAAAGCTTCTAAGGCTGCTGCCAATGCCCCGGGGAGCGGTAAAGTCTTTAATGGGCTTGCAACAAACTTCAAAAATCAGCTTGAAACACACACTGCAGGGCTTTGCAGCTCACTTGTGTTTCACCGTGTGAAACTGTTTTTTTCAAAGGGAGACAGTGTGAACGGAGCCGGTATCTTGTGACCGGCGCCTACAGTGGCACCCTGTGAGTTGGCAGATCTGCAATTCCAAAAGCTTGCGGGTGCCCACAATTTGTTTATTGTCGTTTGGGCGCCTGTGCAACCCATAGTAAATCTAGAACGAGATACCTAGCAATATGAAAGGTGAGCACTTTAGGTAAAGTAATTGCATGCACTAACAGCATGAAATATGAGTACTTTCAAGGTACTAAGGTAGCAGCACCTTATAGATTTTTCCAGATTAAAATCTCAGTACTTTGAGGTTTGGAAAAGTATCTGCTTGCAATCACAGATATTGATTTGCCAAAATGACGGGAGTAGCGGAAGTGATAATAAAGCACCCTTTGCCGCTTGATGAAATCAATGGTCTGGTCTTAGCTTTAGCCCCTCAGCTGCTATCTATTTCCAACTGAGGAAACAAGGGAAGGAATAAAAACTACAGAAAGTAACCATGGCTCTTTTTTTTTTAATTTCAAAGTATTTTACTGAAAATAAATTTACAGTATAGTACAATGCAGAGTCAAGACTAATTGGCATTATTACAAACGCTGCTTGGCTGTTGACTGCGGAGAGAGAAAAAGGAGAAAGGAGAGAAGGAAAGAAGAGGGGGAGGGGGGTGCTTATCGTTCCAGGTGGGCGTCTAGAGCTGCCCACATTCCCCCTCTGGCTGTGTGGTTTGCTGGACGGTGATTTGCGGTGATGTTGTCGCAGGGTTTCCGGCTACATCTTAATGCCACCCATAATTTATCTACCGGAGAACATTAAGTTCGAGTATTTTTGGAGTTAAAGTTACAACATCCAATGCCATACATCATAAAGCACCTTTTAAGCGCTTTCAAGGTAATTAAACTTGTTGCAATACATATAAAACCCTCAAGGAGTTAGTAAAGGAGATACTTAAAATTCCTGACAATACAAGGTATGAGTATTTGCTCGATATTTTAAAGAGAAAATTACCAAATTAGAGATAACATCTCTTCCATTTAAAAACGATGCCTTCTTCCCTTATTGTGATGCCTGATTTTTAGAGGTTAAGCCATCCTTTTCCACAACTTCATTTACTAGGTGTGAACGAACCTGGTCCGATTCTTAGAGCCAGAAAATCGCACGAGGCTTTTGACTGCAGCAGCCAAGTCTCATGCTGCTTTTTTTGTAGCAGGGGTGTGCATACAATGTTTCCCTGGCTAAAAAAGAAATCCCTTTCCCTCCCTACTCCTCCCACCCATGGGCCTACCCTCTACCCTACGCATTGGCTCCCACATAAATCTGCCACCTGTTAAAGCAGGTGGTAAATGAATGAGTTGAAACCGAATGGAATATGGGATTGTGTGTGGTTTTATGGACAAAAAAGTCAGTCCCACAATGTAATTCCCCATTCCATTCGGTTTTACTCATAATTGCACAAGACTGGGGTGATATTATTGCACAAAAATTGTAAAATGTGCAGTAAAATCGCACCAGTACTATGCAACTCATAATATGTTCCTCGGAACTTCCTTCACATATTGTATTATAATTACTGTGACTCACGTTTAAATGCCATTTTGTCTCTTAAGTTTGGTTCACCCTCAGACCTAAGCCCTGCCAGAGTCTAGAAAGAGCTACTATCACAGGCTACTGAGTGCCTTATAATTCTGAATTCCTCTTTTGGATCTATTTTACCCCCTGTCCTTTCCAAACATGCTATAGTCTCTCCTGTCCTGAAATGTCCATTGCTGGATAGAAAAGATACTTCAAGTTATATGCCCAATTCTCTCCTTCCAGTCTGTTTTAAGGCCCTAGAGGGTGCAGTAGCTACTCAACTCTACAATTTCATCAAAAGCAACACTTTAATTTTCTGGATGATCTTCAGGTGGGGTTTCAGCGCTATCACAGCACTAAATCCTACACATTAGAAGCCTTGGATAATTACAGATTGCTGCTAATATCAGTCACATGACTGCTCTGCTTCTTTTAGATCAATCTATAGCATTTGACACCACTGGCAATAGTTTACTTATTAAACAACTCGTCAATTTAAAATCAGCAAAACTGTGCTCAGGTCGCTTAAATCTTTTCTCACTAACTGATCACATCTCTTCACTTCTAAATAGATTTGCTTTTGGTGTATCACAAATCTATTTAATTCCTAGTTTGAGCCACAGGCCCATTTTATCCATTGTGTGGACTGACACTTTTACACTGGAGACATTAAGAATTTCCTTCTATTTAATGAGCGTTGGGGCCAACCCACTGTTCGGCATAGGGCTGAATATTATGAGTCAAGGCCTGAATGTTTATTAACTGGATTTAGCTCAACTGGGAGTAGGCTGAGAATTTATTCATTGGGGGAACCGAGAATCTAATAATTTAATCGTTTGTGCATTAGTTTATTAACTTTGTTCTCAGTCACTAATGTCAGTCAGTTTTTAAGGTTTTATATAGATTGTGAAGGTTTCTGTAGAGACTCAGACCGTGGCAATTTCATCCTCAGTTATTTTGTATATGAAAGTTTCGTCCTCTCCTTCCTCCACCAGAAAGGGTGTCAGTGGTTGTGGTTATTTAGGGAACTAGATGTGATTATTGGCCTTTTCCTGGCATTCCTTTGAGAAATATAAATTCCTCGATAGTCCCAATCTAGGCTGAACTTGGAGTTTTTGTCCAAATTGGGTTCCTGCACATTGGCAGGAAGCCTGTTTGCCCATATTTTCCCTGGAAAAATCTTGTCACTGAAAAAGTGGCAGAACATGTACCGAGAAAAGTGTGAGGAATGTGAAAAAACCTTCCGATATCTGTGCGAAAACATCAATTTCAGCAGGTACTCATGCCCAGTAGAAAAAAATCTATAATTGTGCAGTAATTTTGTAACTAATATTTACTATGGGTTGCAGTGTGTGTAAATCTAGATATGTCAATATCACATCATTTTGCTCGCACAACATGTAATGATGTCCTCAGCCCACAATCCATTCAAAAAACATGAGTCCAAGTCCTCTGGCGGCCATCTTCTGTGATCCCTCCATAGGCTTCCAGCTGATACGCTCATTCATTTCAAGAACCTGTGTAGAGCACACTTTTTAATTCATGGTAATAATTCATTTGTAATGAAAATATTACCTGCTACTAAAAGTCTCTTTTGGATAGCCAGCAACCTTGTGTTGTACAAAAAGGGGAAAAAAAGGCAGGAGAGGGTTTTTAATTCTGGCTCCCACAAGTAGGACAACCTCACCCTCTACTTGTGTAGCATCCCTGATCTGCAGAGATTCAGTAAAGAATTATTATTCTCCACAGTCCTTAAAATGTAATGTATGAGTGGCCTCAGTCTAATGTGATTTCACTCTTAGGAGACTGTTTTTGGGTAGTCAAGAACGTATACTGTGCCTGGAACTGAGATACAAGAGGTCTGGTACTTACTAATCCAGAGTAACTGTTGGCTACTGAGGTGTCCTGGTACTCTCCAGTTAAAAAAAATTGAATACCCCGCGAGAAGAGCTGGTGCTTTCCCTTTCAAATGAAAGAAGTGCAGGTACACAAGACGTTGTAGTACCTGCCCGTTTAAAGCATTGCACTTCAAACAAACTACATTGCATTAGTGTGCCTGGCCATAAACTGCGTACCCATGCAATACACAGAGGGGTTAGTCTACTAAAAGCTTACAAAATAAATCAATGTGAAACCTAAGTACCTGTGGGATAGGTAAAGCACTACTTACAATACAGTGGTATCCTGTTACAATGCTTAAGAATATGAAAGCTGGGTACATTCACAGTTACTAAATTAATTACTTATAAAGTCTAATAACATTAGGTCTGGGTACTTGTGTGTAATAAATATATCTCCTTACATTGCATCGTCACATAAAGCATGAGCATTTTCCCTTCTATTAACTTTTGCCTGGTCACTTTTGGGTTTGGAAGAATAACTACTTGCAATGTCTAGGCTGGGAACAGAACTACAGAATCTCCAACCCACAGACTTGCTGACTTGCCCAAACCTATTGTAATAAAGACACTAGAGTAGAAAACTAGAAATAGCCAATACAATCAGGATGTTTGTTTGCAAGAGAGCAGCGAGGAGGGCCATATAAACGTGTCCTATGACAATAATATACAGTCTTTGTTTCAAGGGTCATGTATAAATACTATCAGGCCATTACATTTTATTCCCTCAAATTTTACAGTCACACCATGCTCACATGCTCATGTCCTGGATCTTTACAATAAAACATGAGCAGATAGGTCAAAACGTCACATAAAACGAGTGTCTTTGTATTACCCTCTCTAAAAAATCTGATGCATTCACAATATTGGAATAAACAAATCATTGAAAAAGTCAAAGGCTCCTAAATGCTGCAGACCACACCTGAATGCTTTCAGTTGGCTCAGTCCATAAGATCTATAAAATCATTATTAGTATAATAAAATATAGGCAGAATATAAGGAAGATAGAACCTAAACACTAATAAGAGTGAGCAACTCCTTTGTTCTTGGCCCTGATATTACCACCACTGAGAAAAAACAATAGTTGATGGACAGAATGCAGAACAATGTCATACATTCACCCCAGTACAGAGATCTGGGCCTAAATCCATCGTTTTTTTGCACTCCACACCACCCCAGTTCAGACATGGCCATATGCAAATCAGCCTTGACCTTGTGCCTCATGGGAACAGTCCAGCCCGAACTGCCAAGCCATATCTTTCCTGGACCGGAATCAAGCATCCTAGGACCGGTTTCTGGCTATCATCCGTCTTCAGCCAGGATAGTTTGACTCCAGTGGTGTGAAGAGCATGGGACTCACGTCTGAGCATACCCATCCCACTCGGGGTGACAAATGCAAAAACAATAGTTGATGGACAGAATGCAGAACAATGTCATACATTCACCCCTGTACAGAGATCTGGGCCTAAATCCATCGTTTTTTTGCACTCCACACCACCCCAGTTCAGACATGGCCATATGCAAATCAGCCTTGACCCTGTGTCTCATGGGAACAGTCCAGCCCGAACTGCCAAGCCATGTCTTTCCTGGACCGGAATCAAGCATCCTAGGACCGGTTTCTGGCTATCAGCTGTCTTCAGCCCCACTCGGGGATGGGTATGCTCAGACGTGAGTCCCATGCTCTCCACACCACTGGAGTCAAGCTATCCTGGCTGGCTTATTGAATGGTACTCTCCCCCCGTTACCCAGGGGATGTGAGGCAACAGTGACCACGGATGTGTTCCGATACCTAGGCATATATATAACCACTAATTCGGCCTTATTTAATGATCGAAATCTTTTACACCCACTACAACATTTGAAGGAAGATGTGCGACACTGGAGATACCTTCCAATCTCTTTATTGGGACATGCAGCACTATTTAAGATGATGGCACTCCCCAGATGTTTATACATGCTGCAAAATGCACCGAGCCCAGTCACCGCCTCCTATTTCAAAGTCATAGAGAATGAGCAGAGAAAACTCTTATGGGATGGCAAGCTACCTCAAATAGCTACACAGAAATTGGTAAGGGGTGGTACGATGGAGGTATTGGACTCCCCGATATACGGAAATATTACTGGGCATCACAACTAATCTTATGTTAATATTACTAAGACTTTTTTTTTTGTCCTCATTAGCCATGTAGTCGATCCAGGGATGCTCCAGCCACAAGACCCAATCGCCGCTGTAACATCAAGAGACCAATAAATGATCTCCCAGTGCCCAGAAAGGCAGACTAGATGTCTCCGGCAGAAAAAAACCCTGCACGAACAATCTCCATTCGAGCCATTTATTGGCGAGTAGTCCGATAGCAGTATGGCTTGGGGTGCCTCCCTTTGGACAAGGAGATTTTGGGCCTAATCATCGGACCCGGGGGAAAAAAAAAAAAACCTGGGTTGACTAATTATACCTTCTCCACTCAATCAAAAAATCCCAAAATCTCATAGAGCGAGGACTACATGTTCTAGTTACATCGAACTTCGATGTTGCATATAGTGAAGACAGCCACTCTGCATGTGTCGGAGAGTTTATATTGGCCCAGTTCTTACAAATTTCTCTTCTTGCTAATAGAATAGCATAAAATAAGAATTCTCTTTCTAAACCCTTGATATTCTTGTTTAGGCCAAAGATGATTAAAGACCATGTCCACGGGATAGGGGTTCTGAGGATGGATTCGAGTGATATCTTGATTTCTTGCCAATAAGTAGCGATATTCGGGCACTCCCAAAACATATGTAAATCTGAGGCTGCTGGAAAAGAGCATTTACTACAACATTTCCCGGGTTGAAATTTCGAAAGTCTCTTAGGGGAGTAGTATGCCCGATGTAGCGTGAAGAAATGATTGCGCCTCAGCCATGCTGGCTTGATGATTTTGTAGAGGAGGGTAAAAGATTCCTCTCATATGTCCTCCACATGGGGTTCTCCCTCTCCTCCCCAAAGTTTTACCGGGAGATTGGGGTCACCCTCTCCATCCTCCATGATATTCCAATAGAAGAGTGCGACTTCCTTTCTTCCTACGGGTTTCTCCACTAAGTTGTTTTCTAAGGGATTGTGTTCACCCATCATTACTTTTTTCTTTGTTTGAGTTCGAAGCCAGCTGGCCAGTTGTATATATACTAGCCAGGAGAGTGATGATGTTACTCTGAGCTTGAATGGTTCCCATTTCATAAGGGATCCTTCTACCACTAGTTCCCCCCAGCGTGTTATACCCGCGTCCAATAGGACCCTTTTAACTGTATTGGAGTGTTGTAGTGAGAGCCCAGGTAATTCCCAAATCGGTGTGTGATTAGAAAGATATCCTATCCCGGCCTTAGATTTGATTTGGGACCATTCTTTTATGGTGCCCAGTAATGACTTTAGTCTGACTTTTTAAAAAAAACTTCTGGTGGCCGAACTTAAATAAGAAGCCATTCAATTGAAGGTCAGAACCCAATAGCATTGCCTTAAACATATTTCCATTTGCATTGTCCAAGGGGATTTTAAGTAGCATCCTAGAATGAATCAAATGAAAAGCCCAGGCGTAGCATTCCAAGTCTGGCAAGGCGAGCCCCCCCTTTTCTCTTCTTCTTCTTAGTTTCTTCCACGCCAGTCTGCTAGATTTATGGCCCCAAATAAATGAATTAATATTTTGTTGACATTTTGCAAGTTGTTTAGTGTCAAAAGTTAGTGGAATAGTATTAAAAATGAATGTATATTTGGGGAGAATTCTCATTTTTATCAAGCTAGTTCTCCCGAAGATGGTAAGCGGGAGAAAGGACCAGGATTTCATCAAAGTTTGGGATTCACGGGAGATCTGGGCCAGGTTATTTTGAGCCAGAAGATCCAGGTCTTTGGTTATTGGTATTCCCAGGTATCTCATTGAGGATTTTACCGGGAGTTGGAGATTAGAGATATTCCAGACCATTATTTCCGTCTTCCCGGCATTAATTTCATATCCCGAGAATTTCCCAAATTCCTCCGCCTTCTTTATAACCGTAGGAAATGCCAGAGCGGGATCAGTTGTGTAGATGAGTATATCGTCGACATATAACCAGACCTTCTTCTCCCAACCGGAAAAAGAGAAATGTGGGATATTGATATCCTCCCTTATGGACTGCGCAAATGGCTCTACGTACAAATTAACCCCTTCGCTGCGGCGGCTATTCCGCCGCAGCGCTAAAGGGGCGGGGCGGCCGCGCGGCCGCCGCATGCTGGTGACAGAACTGCTCCGTCACCAGCTACAGTTGAGCTGTGCTGGTGACGGAGCGGTTCCGTCATGACCCGCCCCGCTCTTTAGAACGCCCGCGCAGGCGCGAAATTAGCGCCGCGCAGGCGCGGCGGCCGGGCCATGACGGAACCGCTCCGTCATCAGCACAGCTCAACTGTAGCTGATGACGGAGCGATTCCGTCATCAGCATGGAATGGGTTAAAAAGGAGGGGAGATAAGGGGCACCCCTGCCTTGTTCCTCCGCTGATTTTAAAGGGAGTTGTTCACGTGCCATTTACTAACAGGCAGGCTCTGGGGTTGTTATATAGTAAGCCGATGGCTCTGCGAAATTTGGAACCAAGTTGAAATTTGTCCATTGTTGTGTTTAAATATGCCCAGTTCACCCTATCAAATGCTTTTGTGGCGTCAAGTGTCATAGTTGCCAGGGGTAAACAGAAAGTTGAGGCGATGTCAGCGGCTCCCACTAAATCATATGTTAAATCAGCCAGTTGCCGGCCTCTAATAAACCCCTTTTGATCGGGGTGGATAATTGATCCAATCTCGCTTCCCAATCGTGCAGCCAAGATTGACGCAAAGATTTTATAGTCATTATTGAGAAACGAGATTGGACGATATGATCCACATTCAACTGGATCTTTGCCTGTTTTTAGTATTAAAGCTATATTTGCTTCCCCCCAGGAACTTGGACTTTTAAAGCGCTCTGTTACCCTGGGGTGTCCTGGTGCTGGGCACTGCCTACCTGGAAGTAGATAAGATGGAACTGTTCATGTAGAAAGCCATGTTTTTAATTACTTTCTGAAGGGGAGGAGCTCAGTTGAGTTTCTAAGACGGAAAGGCAAGCTGTTCCAAGCCTTTGTGGCACAGTGACAAAAGCTCCTACTACCCCATCTGGCCTTTTTAAAGCGAGGAACGATCACTTGTTTAGTTTGCGAGGAGCGCAAAGCTCTTCCAGGAACATACCATTGTATGTTTCAGAAAATCAGGACCAACACCCATAAGGGCCTTAAAAACTGTACAGAGAGCCTTAAATTGTGCCCGTTGTTTGACAGGGAGCCAGTGAAGATTTCTAAGTCCCATCCTCACAGAGGCAAACCTGGGTGTACCTGTTAGCAGCCTGGCTGCCGCATTCTGTCGATCTGGAGTCTGTTCAGATGTCTCTTTTGGATGTTCATGTAGAAACTATTGCAGTAATCCAGACTTGACAGAATGAGCACTGTGACTGCTATCTTCAGGCTGTCTTCCGGAAGGAGGAATTTGATTTTCCTCAGAATTCTAAGAATGTAGAAACATGATGAGACAACCCTGCTGATTTGGTCACCGAAGGAGAGTTTCGAATCAAGGATTACCCCCAGATTCTTAGCCTTCTCCACAGGGACTGGAAGCATGCCCATTGCAGTTGGCCACAGTCCGGTGTCCAGAGGTTAGAGTTGTTCCCAAATATGATCACCTCTGTTTTACCTGCATTGAGTTTCAGGCAATTTGGTGCCATCCAGCCCACGATCGCCTGCATACAGTCATGGCATTTTGATCCCGTCTCTACCTCTGTACCATTCTGAAGGGACTGCACAATTTTTATGTCATCCGCATATTAGTTTAACTGGAACCCAAAGGATCTAATTAAGGCTGCCAGTGGTGACACATACACATTAAATAATGTGGGACTAAGAGAGGACCCTTGTGGCACTCCACAGGGGAGAGAGAAGGGCCTAGATCTATCCCTACCTAGGTCCACAGTTTTTGTTCTACTGGTAAGAAAAGATCTCAGAAGATCCCAGGCCTTGCCTTACACCCCAACCTCTGATAAACGGTCAATCAGAACTTCATGATGGACCATATCAAAGGCGGACGAGAGGTCGAGCATGATGAGTATAGCGGCGCCTCCCAGGTCCAAGGCCTCTCTGATTTCCTCCGTGGATTTAATCAGTGCCAGCTCAGTGCTATGTTCCGCACAGGAGCCAAACTGTGTGGAGTCCAACAGGGAGTTGGTTTGAAGAAACATACTGACTTGGCCTTCTCAATCAGGTTCAGGTTTCAGGTTTTAGAGTCTTTATTTCGATAACAAAATCATAAAAGACAACATTTAAAACATATTTAAGACATTTGGACAGCTGAACAATATTCCATTATAACAGCATTTTACAATAGCAGCAACATTGTGCTAATTCATTATAATTAGACTTAAAGCACTTTTAAGGTTACAAATAGTTATTAAACATCCAAGAAATACAAAGACAAACCTGACCAGAAGATATTAAAAAAAGGGATTGTAAAAATACAAAATAAGTAAAACCATTCCTAATACAATGTACATTATCCTGCATTTGAAGAAAACGGTTATACTTTAGTGGACAAATTAAAAAACCCTATTAATGGTTTTGTCTGCTTCTTGCCCTGATGGCCCAAGCCCACCCTAAAAATTTAGCTATGCTCACCACGAACACCTCTGAGGTGTTAGTTTTTAAAACCCAAATAGCCTCAGAGGACCTTCTGAATGGGAGGCGTTGAAACAGAGGTTTTAACCATTTTGTTTGTGGCGCTAAGTAGGTCGGACAGGCAAACAAGAAATGACCCTCAGTTTCCTTATGACCTGGGCACCAACTGCAAAATTCCGTTGCTCCATTAACCCAATTTTTAGTAAAAGAATTCAGTGGTAGAGCTCCTACCCGAAACTGGTGGTAAAGTTTCTTATCCAGCGGTCTGGTGATAATATTCCAGTAAGTCTCACGGGAGGGATCCAACTTAATGGTCAGAAACCTTCCTGTTAGACTAGCAGAGCTGGAAGCAGTCACCAACGATTGACGGACCGAGGCCCAGTACAATGCCTTGAATTCCTGTTTTGAGGGAAAGGCATTAGTACTCGGAAATACCCACAGCTGTTCCAGTCCCATTTCGACCAGAATGGTTTTTACCGTTTGTAGCCAAGGAATCTTCCCCGAACCCCCAATTGACCTAACTTCAGCCAGTTCCTTCGCAAAGAGGGTAAGGTCAGGGGAGGTCCATATACGCCTCCAAAAGGCCACCAATTTAAATCTTGTCATCTCGTTGATTGGGTTGCATCCCAGATCCTGGCAGAGGGGTATAGATGGAGAAGATTGGGGTAACCCTACCAAGCTCCGTAAGAACTTACACTGGATTTTGAATAGGCTTGAGAGATCCATGTATCCCCAGAGATCTGCGCCATATAGGATTGCAGCATTAATCTTAGTGTCATATATCTTTAACGCTGGGGTGACCCGTTTTGTAATCGATCTCTTTTGCTCGCTCAAAAGGCAGCCAGTTAGTCGGGCGAATTTAAGCTGTTGGGCACCTACTTGCTCTTTCCATCGCAAGCGACGTTCCAGGGTAACCCCCAAGTACGTCATGGTCTCAACTTGTTCCAAGTTGACTCCACTCATCCTTACAGAGCGCCGGACAAAATGACTCCTAGTGAGGACCATAAACTTGGTTTTACCCACATTTACCTTAAGGTCATTGATGACACAGAACTCCTCAAAGCAGTCCAGAGCCCGCTGTAAGCCACTTCGTGTTTTAGAGAGGAGTAAAGTGTCATCGGCAAAGATTAGCATTGGGAACCTTGTCCCTGCCAGCGAGGGGGCATCAGTGGGAGTGTCTGCGAAGAATTTAACTACTTGATTGATAAATAACAAAAAGAGTGTTGGCGCCAGGACGCACCCCTGACGGACTCCTCGAGTCACGGGAAAGGATTCCGTCACTTGTCCCTGGCCTCCCCACCTCACCCTTGCATAGTTGTCCTCATGCATTTTAACTATTAGATCAAGTAGTTCCATTGGTAATCCCAAATCCCTCAAAACATACCACAATGTATCCCTCGGCACTAGATCGAAAGCGG
The DNA here is from genome assembly GCF_964263255.1 of Lissotriton vulgaris. NCBI lineage: Eukaryota > Metazoa > Chordata > Amphibia > Caudata > Salamandridae > Lissotriton > Lissotriton vulgaris. Next base: position 17,192 of record NW_028242502.1, on the reverse strand, counting down.
ACTTCAGATCAATAAACGCGGCAAAGATGGTTCCACCGCCGAGCAGGACCACCTTCCAGTAGATTAGACAGAATCTAAACACCTGGTCGATGGTGTTCGTACCCGATCTGAAGCCTGCTTGCATAGGAGACAGGATATCCTCTAGTTCAATCCAACCTTGAACTCTGCCTAAAACCATACGTGCAATGACTTTTTGGAGGGAGTCAATGAGACTGATCGGGCGATAGTTGCCCGGGTTGGACCTGTCGCCTTTTTTGTAAATTGGGAGAATCTCCGCCCCCTTCCACGACTTGGGGATTCTAGCCCCGTTAGCTATTGCATTTGCGATCTTGGTTATGTACGGCACCCAAAGGGCGGGGTTAGCTTTAAACAAGTCAGCAGGGATTAAATCCATCCCTGGTGCTTTCCCCCGCTGGGTCAAGCCAAGGGCTAACTCTACCTCGGTTTTTGTGAATATCAGTTTCTCCCCACAAATAGGTGTCAAGGGCACCTCACCCAATGTAAAGGGGGGTTCAAAATTCTCAACACTAAATTGGGCCGAGTAATGATTCACCCAAGCTTCAGGGGGCACATGGTTTGTAGGAGTATGGGAGTCTGAGTCCTTGCCCCATTTTACCAGTTCCCAAAACTTGGTCTGGTTATTCGAAGTAGAGGCATCCAAAAGATCAGACCAGTACATATCCTCCCACTCCCGTTTGGCTTCCCACTGAATTTTCTTATACTGCACCCTTGCTGCCTTAACAACACACATGTTCCGGGACTTAACTGCTTTGACAAGATGACTATGGGCCTCCCTACACTTTTTATTATACCATTTCTGGCGGGGGCGTATAATTTAGCGGTTCCCTTCTGACATGGTAGAGAAAGGAGAAGCTTAAGCTGATCAAAACAACACTCATGGAGGTAAATAACAGTGCTCTCAGAGCTAACCCCCCCTGAATCATCAGGCAGTATTTCATTTAACATATTGGAAACCACAGTCTCAATGCTCTCCTGTAAGGTCTCATCCCCCGCTAGCCTAGACCATTTTAGCCTCCTTCGGTCATTAGTCAAAACGACATCCCCTGTCCGGGAGGTGTCTGGTTCCTTCAATCTTTTCATTCACGGCAACCTTAGCTTAAGTGTCAAGGGATTATGGTCGTTTTCTGGGCGGGGTACCACTTCCATGTCTACCAACAGAGGCCAGAATTCCATCTTTAACAAGAAATAATCTATCCGACTTTTCCTTAGTCCATTGTCGAAGGTATAATTGGCACCTAGATCAGATGAAGAGCGGCCATTTACAGCCCTTAGCCCCCAGGTTAAACATAGAGCCATCCAGTTCAAGGCAGCCTCAGTCGCTTTGACAATTTTATTGGTCCTCAAATCCGGAATGTTCCAAGCTGCGTCCTCTGCGGACCCCCAGCTGTCCCCGGCAACACAGAGCGGCTCAAAAGTACAATTCAGGTCACCTGCTAAAAGAATAAGATTATCTCTACCCAATCCAGCAAGGTATTTGTCCAATACATCCAGAATACCAGGGCAGCGGCCGCCAGGTAAGCCTCGTGCATATATATTAATAATAATCAGGTCCCGATGCCCATCCTTACTCAATTTAATGGCCAGAAGGTCCGGGTTCTCTACAAATATCTCAGTTGGATGATAGCCCAATGACTGATTCACCCAAATCACCAACCCCCCTGATGCCCGCCCGTTACTACCCCTAATAGCTGGTTTGAAAAAGTTTACAAAACCTGCCCTATGAATTGGATCTGGTGCCCAAGTTTCCTGTAGTAAAACAACATCAAATTTGTCAACAAACTCCAACCAGTCTTCAGAGTACATGCGTCCCTTAACCCCTGCAACATTCCAGGACACTATATTAAGTGTTTCAGATGGGGGAGCTGCGATGCATGGTGAGTGATGAACCATTGATACTGATACAGCCGGGATCGCCAATTCACTCGCCAATTCACTCCCTTTTCCTACCCTACTCTCCTTGTTGTCAACATTATCCAAACTTTCCCCCACCAACATGACCTCTATTGAATCCTCAACAGCTGCTGCAGCATATTCCTCAGTTACTTGTACCCCCAGACTTGCTTCTTCGTAATTTACAAGAGGTGGAACCCCCCGACTTGGCATCGCTACCACATTCCCACAGTCCTCAACAGACTTAATCTTCCTAGTCGGTGTATGTAGTCAGTCTATATATGTGAGATAACAATCCCAGGCATACAATTAAGGTAAAGGCACACTAGATTGAGGCAAACACACAACTAATTCAATATGAAAAAATACATTTTTAATATGATAGAGACATATAATAAAAATCAATACATTGATCCAAATTGATAAAATAACATTGTACTAATACATATGTTGTCACAGTAAAACGTATTATAAGAAGAACAGATGGTTTCCTGCCGACGCGTTTCGACATACACACTATGCCTTCATCAGGACTTTTACCATCATATTTCTGTGAAAAAAGGATTATAAAAATGTTTTACTACATGATTCCTTAATTCTATAACAAGATAATTGAATCAGTTTCAGTTTGCCAAAAAATTCTATTGCCAAATATTTATCCCAATCCTGATATACCGCTCAATAATTTAATGCCTGTATTCTTATCAGGTACCTATGCATTACTTATTTTCTAAAACCATCACAAGTGAAACATACATGTCTTCAACATAGCACCTCATTTGATATAGTGTAAACGATGGTTATGTTTAACTTTTTTTCTCTTATTCATATACAAGTTTGACATTTCCTATTTGTACATAATGGCCGGATACAATAGTCGCTGCATGAGTCATTGACAATTCATAATTATACTTGGAATTTTATTAATGATTTATCTACAAAACAAACATTTTACTAGCATAAAAAGGGGTGAGAAATTATAGCATGGAAAATAGGAAGAATTTAAGTATAAAGATACAGGTAGAACCGTTAGGAGAAGAAACTAATCCTATATTCTATTTATGAACCAAAGGTACTGTAAGGGTAAAGGTTCAACATTTAAATACATCCATACTTTAAAGTTTTGTATCGTTCCTAATGGGTATCCTACCAGTCATTTCTTCTTGTCAAGCTAGATGTTCACACACCTGAGTATAGCTATCGACGAAGCCATGGCTGCCCCCATGCTCACGCCCTTTATCTGCTGGTACAATTGGTCCCCAAACTGGAAAACATTTTCCTGCAAAACTATAGACAAGCATTCAAAAACAAAATGCTTATTGCAGGGTATTTGGTGCAGGTCAATAAACCACATAGTGGCTTCCAAAGCTCCGTCTTGTGGAATATTACTATACAGAGTTTCCACATCAAGTGTGACCAATAAGTCACTGGTATTGTCAAATGGTAAATTTTCTACCTTGGAGATCATTGCCCCTGTATCTTTAATATATGATGGGGTTAATGAAATATATGGTCTGAGAATGTTGTCCACGTATTTAGATAGGGCTTCGGTGGGGGTGCCGATCGTGGACACAATGGGGCGGTAGGGTGGATCTTGTTGGTTTTTGTGCATTTTTGGAAGCCCATAAATGCATGCTATTTTTCCTTTTGATTTGTTCAAAAACTCATATTCTTTCTTGTTTATTATCTTTCGATCCAATGCTCTTTTTGTAATTTGATGATTTTTTTTAATTACCCTATCAGTTGGATTATTAATAACTCTTTTATAGAAAAGAGGGTCATTTAGCATATTTAACATATTTGTTTCATATGTATTGGAATCAATGAGGACAATACCACCTCCTTTGTCACTGCTCTTTATTATCAAAGATTTGTTGTTTTTAAGATTCTGCAAAGAATTGTGCTCTTCTTTAGTAATATTATATTTGGGTTTAGGCACATATCTAAGTGCTTGTTCCAGTTTGGATAGAACCACTTTTTCAAACATAGCCATCTCAGGGCCAAGTTGGTCCAATGATGGAGTAAATGTAGAGGGTAGAGCCACAATATTATTATTGGTATTATCTTGGTCTATGTCAATTTTATCCATGAAGAACTTCTGAAGTCTTATTTTCCTAAAGAAGGAATGCAGGTCTTGATGGAGTTCAAATAAATTTACAGTGGCATGTGGGACAAAAGTTAGACCTTTAGAGAGTAGAGATATATCTGAGGTTTCTAGATTATGTTTTGACAGATTAAAAATGGGAATTACATCCACTGCCTCTGATATTGTCTGCTGCGAGTTTCCAGATAATGTTGGGGTTCTATGGGATGTTGGTATGTCTGATGATGACCCCGGGATAGTGGTTGGAATCGTACTCTCTGTCGTCCCCGTTTGGCACCTCGGTATCCTAAAAAAGGCTGGCGCATATTTCTACGCCCATTTTGGGGGTTATAGTGGCCCTCTTCCTGATAATTAGAATCGCTATCTGATTCAGGGTCAGAGGAATCTGAAAAATTATTCACTCTTTGTTGGTTATAGCTTGCTTCTCCTTGTTGATTATCTATGTTATAGAAACTTTCTCTTAGATAGGGGTAGGTACGTTCCAAGGTATAAAATCTTTTGTCCTTTGTGAATTTGTCTTGTTTTCTTTTAGTAAGATATTCAGCAAAGGACAAAATATAATTATTCAAAGCTTCAAGTTGTTTGTCAGCTTCTGCTATTACTGTAGATGTTTTAATTTTGTTCTCTAGCTCCTCTATCTCTTTCTTTATCTCCAATGCTAATTCTTTAGAAGTAGCTATAATTAGGATCATTAAATCCCTGGAGCACCTGCTGGCTATCATGCTCCACTTATGTAAAAAGGATTTTATGTCTACAAATAGGCCTGGGATATTTCTAATTCGTAATCCTAATGGAATAATTCCAGCTTTTAAGTAGTTGAGCATAAACTCACCATGAGCTTCTATCCTTATTAGTTTCTTTTTCAGGTTAGATAATTTTGCTATATCACTATTCCCCTGTGATTTTGACATAAAGCTGGCGCTAGCGGGTACAGAGGTACCTATCAAGGTAGCAAAATCCTCTTCTGAAAAGCCAAACGTCTCCATTTGAGCCATATGGAAATTCTAGATGAGGAGAACGTTAAGGAACAAGATTGGAAAGGAAAGGGATAGATGAAAGACAATATACAAGCGGAATTTCTATTATCAAGACAGCATTCTAATGCATAGGTAGAAAGAGCAGCAGTATATGCATAAAACAAGGAGGATAGTCCCACACGGATAACCGTGGGTAAAACTTTTGACAAAAAACAAGGACCCCCTGTTATGGATAAATATCCTGGGACAGGGCAAACAATATATGTGAGATAACAATCCCAGGCATACAATTAAGGTAAAGGCACACTAGATTGAGGCAAACACACAACTAATTCAATATGAAAAAATACATTTTTAATATGATAGAGACATATAATAAAAATCAATACATTGATCCAAATTGATAAAATAACATTGTACTAATACATATGTTGTCACAGTAAAACGTTGTATTATAAGAAGAACAGATGGTTTCCTGCTGACGCGTTTCGACATACACACTATGCATTCTTCAGGACTTTTACCATCATATTTCTGTGAAAAAAGGATTATAAAAATGTTTTACTACATGATTCCTTAATTCTGTAACAAGATAATTGAATCAGTTTCAGTTTGCCAAAAAATTCTATTGCCAAATATTTATCCCAATCCTGATATACCGCTCAATAATTTAATGCCTGTATTCTTATCAGGTACCTATGCATTACTTATTTTCTAAAACCATCACAAGTGAAACATACATGTCTTCAACATAGCACCACATTTGATATAGTGTAAACGATGGTTATGTTTAACTTTTTTTCTCTTATTCATATACAAGTTTGACATTTCCTATTTGTACATACTGGCCGGATACAATAGTCGCTGCATGAGTCATTGACAATTCATAATTATACTTGGAATTTTATTAATGATTTATCTACAAAACAAACATTTTACTAGCATAAAAAGGGGTGAGAAATTATAGCATGGAAAATAGGAAGAATTTAAGTATAAAGATACAGGTAGAACCGTTAGGAGAAGAAACTAATCCTATATTCTATTTATGAACCAAAGGTACTGTAAGGGTAAAGGTTCAACATTTAAATACATCCATACTTTAAAGTTTTGTATCGTTCCTAATGGGTATCCTACCAGTCATTTCTTCTTGTCAAGCCAGATGTTCACACACCTGAGTATGGGTATACAGTGTGGTCCACTTAACAGATTTCCTACTATTTTCATATTCATATAAGGCTAAGTTTACTTGTTCCTGAGTAAGGGCATATACCACATTCAGAGGTCTAGCTTCAAGAGATGTGCCTTGTCGCATTCACTACCCATTCCAGATTCTTACCTTTTTAAAATTGTAGGGTAGTTTTAGACTGGTGTAAAGTTAGATATTCAAATTTCAAAATTCCAAAGTTAGCTTGTAGAACATCTGCGGGTGAAAAGATGATAATTCAGGGCCTGACCTTTACATTTCTAAGTTTAAGTTATAAGTTATATTGGTTGCTTTCACTAGTTTTTGTTAAAAACTGACACAGTTTCAATCCTAATTTATTGACCATATGCAGTCTGTAAATTAAGGTTTATCCTTATGACTGCATGAAGACAGTATTGTTCCCTGCATAGCAATTGCCTGTATACACGCATTCTTATTAGGTAATCAATCCTCTCACGTAGTCACCGCAACATTCTATTTACACGGAGACATAGCCTCTCTTACCATTATTTTCAAGTTGATTCTAACTTCACGGGAGACGAAACAGCGATATCATCAAGTTTAAAATTTTGTGGGAGTTTATTCTACAAACATAAAACAATAGAAAGTTGCAGACCACAAAATATGCATGTTGAACCTCAATTAAATGTATTCTCGCGCACCAAGGCTTACCTAAGGTGATGGTCCAAATTCAAACTAGTTATTTTCGTCTAAACGTTATGCAATATGGGATACGTGGGTGAAACATCTCGATCAGTAAAAGTTTGTTTAACCGAACACAGATCAGCCATAAAAACACGCAAATTGACGGCCCCTTTGGTTACCCATTTTTTGGACTTCCAACATGCCCCATCAGATATAAGATGGCGCATATTGGAAAAGATCCAAACACCTAATACAAAAGGTGGGGAGAAAATACGAAAAAAGAGAGAAGTCTTCTGGATTTTTACCCTAAAGACTTTCACTCATGGGTTAAATAACGATTTACCGTGGGAAAATGTGATTCTGTAACCTAACCAGATATAGTTTAAAATCTAGAAATACTGGTCCTTGAATAATAAAGTGCCTTAATCGTGTTCGAAAAATAAGAATAAAATCTAAATAAAACACACAGAACGTAACCTAAGCGGATATATTGTGTAATCTAGAAAGACTGGTTTGTGAATAAAAAAGAATCTATATCGTGCTCAAAAAATAAAATTAAAAAAGAAAATCTAAATACAACGCATAAAAACAAAACCTTCATGAATATAAGGTATTAGTTAGGTTGCCAATAAGAGACTGGTTTTCGTTGTTTCTGCAACCAACTAAAACTATTCTTCGAGGCACCTAACATGATATACGAAAAATAAACAACGTATGTATGTAAACAAACATTCGCCATTTTTGCGTAAGCGTCCAACATAAACACTGGATCATTTTCCTTTAAGAAAATGAGTAATAAGAGGTGAACCAATAGGCACCCTTCTTATATAAGGAGTCTAGAAAAAGAGCGCGTTGTTATTTGTTTGGAAAACGGAAGCGTAAGAGGGTGTATGAAGACACGTCGCACCGTTGTGCATCTACCGGTAAGAGAGTCACCTTCACAGCCCTTAAGCTAATTCTGTAGAAATTAAGCAGCTCTTTGCAAAAATACTGACAGTTCCCATTCCCATCTTTTAAAAATTTAGATGTACCGCATGTATGGGCTGGAATCACTGAAATAAAAAAAATCAGCATCCTTCCACTTTGAATCATCGAACTAACGTGCAACTATCGGTAAGAAAGTATCGCCGCCAGATCGTGTGTTTAAATCAAATCATGCTATATTATGTCTAAAATTTAGCCCCTCTCCTTACTCTCATTAAATCAGATATATCGTGCACACGTCTTTTGAGAATGGCCGAATAAGTAGTACAACCCTACGCTGTTTCCCGAAACGTTTAGACGAAAATAACTAGTTTGAATTTGGACCATCACCTTAGGTAAGCCTTGGTGCGCGAGAATACATTTAATTGAGGTTCAACATGCATATTTTGTGGTCTGCAACTTTCTATTGTTTTATGTTTGTAGAATAAACTCCCACAAAATTTTTAACTTGAAGATATCGCTGTTTCGTCTCCCGTGAAGTTAGAATCAACTTGAAAATAATGGTAAGAGAGGCTATGTCTCCGTGTAAATAGAATGTTGCGGTGACTACGTGAGAGTATTGATTACCTAATAAGAATGCGTGTATACAGGCAATTGCTATGCAGGGAACAATACTGTCTTCATGCAGTCATAAGGATAAACCTTAACTTACAGACTGCATATGGTCAATAAATTAGGATTGAAACTGTGTCAGTTTTTAACAAAAACTAGTGAAAGCAACCAATATAACTTATAACTTAAACTTAGAAATGTAAAGGTCAGGCCCTGAATTATCATCTTTTCACCCGCAGATGTTCTACAAGCTAACTTTGGAATTTTGAAATTTGAATATCTAACTTTACACCAGTCTACAACTACCCTACAATTTTAAAAAGGTAAGAATCTGGAATGGGTAGTGAATGCGACAAGGCACATCTCTTGAAGCTAGACCTCTGAATGTGGTATATGCCCTTACTCAGGAACAAGTAAACTTAGCCTTATATGAATATGAAAATAGTAGGAAATCTGTTAAGTGGACCACACTGTATACCCATACTCAGGTCTGTGAACATCTAGCTTGACAAGAAGAAATGACTGGTAGGATACCCATTAGGAACGATACAAAACTTTAAAGTATGGATGTATTTAAATGTTGAACCTTTACCCTTACAGTACCTTTGGTTCATAAATAGAATATAGGATTAGTTTCTTCTCCTAACGGTTCTACCTGTATCTTTATACTTAAATTCTTCCTATTTTCCATGCTATAATTTCTCACCCCTTTTTATGCTAGTAAAATGTTTGTTTTGTAGATAAATCATTAATAAAATTCCAAGTATAATTATGAATTGTCAATGACTCATGCAGCGACTATTGTATCCGGCCAGTATGTACCAATAGGAAATGTCAAACTTGTATATGAATAAGAGAAAAAAAGTTAAACATAACCATCGTTTACACTATATCAAATGTGGTGCTATGTTGAAGACATGTATGTTTCACTTGTGATGGTTTTAGAAAATAAGTAATGCATAGGTACCTGATAAGAATACAGGCATTAAATTATTGAGCGGTATATCAGGATAGGGATAAATATTTGGCAATATAAGTTTTTGGCAAACTGAAACTGATTCAATTATCTTGTTATAGAATTAAGGAATCATGTAGTAAAACATTTTTATAATCCTTTTTTCACAGAAACATGATGGTAAAAGTCCTGATGAAGGCATAGTGTGTATGTCGAAACGCGTCGGCAGGAAACCATCTGTTCTTCTTATAATACAACGTTTTACTGTGACAACATATGTATTAGTACAATGTTATTTTATCAATTTGGATCAATGTATTGATTTTTATTATATGTCTCTATCATATTAAAAATGTATTTTTTCATATTGAATTAGTTGTGTGTTTGCCTCAATCTAGTGTGCCTTTACCTTAATTGTATGCCTGGGATTGTTATCTCACATATATTGTTTGCCCTGTCCCAGGATATTTATCCATAACAGGGGGTCCTTGTTTTTTGTCAAATGTAGTCAGTCTATAGCCTCAAGGTCGGAAAGGGGCCCAAAATGGTTAAAAAGTAGAGGATACTGCTGGGGGTGAGGTGTTCTTGCTATAGGGTACCTCCTAACTGGAGGTCTCATGTGAGTGGGGCCTAATGGAAAATTACTATGTCTTTGAGGGTAGAAATAAGCAAGCCCCAAAGTTTGTACGTCCCCCTGTCTAGCAAACCTGGCTTCCCTTCGAATGGTATCCACCACCCAAGGATCCTTGAACGATATTAATATACAATCGCCCTCCAAGTCTTTAGTGCCATATCCCACCCAATCAACTCTCCTTACGAAGAGAATTTCAGTAGGAGATGATGGTGGCAAGGGACGATTTTTATTCAACCAGAATATCACCTTATTGCGTAGGTCCCCATATGACTCCTTAGTACCAACTTTTAATGGGGCAACACCTGTCAACACTATTGTGTATTGGGTTGCCTCCGGGGGTAAGTCTGCGCGGGGAATAGTATACTTATTTTGTTTCCCCACAATTGGGGTTTTGATGGTCTGGTGATTAACTATTTGCCCTGGGGGTGGCTGTAATAAAGTACTAGGGGTAGGTTTTGCCCGATCATCCGACCGGGATGCTTGGGACCTATCTGGATTGGGTTTAGCAATGACCTTCTTCTTAAGAGCCTGTGACAAAGTGCCTACAGCTGCGATGCTGGGATTATCTCTAGGCCTACCCCCCGCTGTCGGTTTGCTAATAGCTACCCCTGTTGGTACTGGGTTAGTGGCTTTACTAGTGGAAGCATTGTTTATACATTTTGTTTTGCTTACTGACTGGGTAGGAACCCCTCCCACTGGGCTGGGGATAGTTAACTTTTGTAACAAGCCCAGATTTGTGCTCACTACAGTCTCCAGAGCATCTATTTTAGAGGTCATCAACCTTGTTCGCTCCAAAACAGGGAGCAGGAGGGTTTTGATCATAGCCTTCATTTTTACCAATAGGACTTCATCACTATTAAGGCATGTTGGGCAGGGATTAGATGTAAGTATGGGCGGAAAATCCGTTCCGCTCGCGGATTTTGCGGATTTTCGGTAAATTCGCAATCCGCGAGATTCGCGAATTTCCCTCAAAATCCGCAAATCCGCGAGCAGCGGATTTTATGGCTTGCTCGCACTGTTCGCATGAGTTCGTGGCTTCCCAGTTCAACTTCGCGCCCCGCGAATAAGCGCTAAATTGCAGAAATACGATCTTAGCAAAACTGAAACTACTTACCAGGTTCAAAAGTTCAAGCTCATCATTAGTAGCCATTTCCTGTAGTGCTTCCCGAGGGGGCCCTCCAGAGTTCAGTTGCCTACTTGCAACTATTATGTGACCCTGCTCTGACCCTCAGAATAGTTACACATATGCCACAAAGGTCCTGAATTACAGCTAAGGGAGACAAGCAGGAGCCAGGCTGGAAGTTCAAATCCAGTGACACATTAATCAGCCCCTAATTCATTATTGTCAGTTGGGGCAGGGCAGGTGTTGTAACTAATTTTGCAACAATGAAAGCACTTAGCAAGTGCAAAAGATCACTAATCAGGAAGCACTAAGGAAGCAGGTGCCAGCTAAAAAAATATTCTGTGACACATTAATCAGCCCCAAATTAATTCAGGTCACTTGAGGCAGGGAAGGTGTGCTTTGCTTTGCCACAATAATGTACACTGGACAACCAGAGGGTGCTGTGATGAAACAGAGGGTGGCATGGGTGGGCCAGAGGGTGGCATGAGTAGTCAGAGAGTGGCAGTGGTGACAGAGAGTGGCAGTGATGAAGAAGAGTGTCCCAAACAGGCTGGACACGTAGAAACAACAAGTTCGCAAAACTTGCGACCCGACAGGTAAGTTCGCGTTTGCGAAATTGTACAAAACCCTCGCGAACTGGCAGAAACCCGCGCGAACACAAAAAAAAAAAATCCGCAAATTCGCGAGAATTCGCGGATTTTGCGGATTGCGAGTTCGCAAATCCGCAAAATTCGCGAATGCGAGATTCGCAAAATTCGCCCATGCTTAATTAGATGACCCCAAGGGAATAAAGGAAGGGCATAGCACGTTAGGGAATACCGAAGGTATTTGTGGAGCTGGGGGATGCTCAAGGTCGGAAGCATCAATACAAGATGGATCATTTAGTTTGGGCAGCTCATGGTCTCTCCCCCCCTCGTGACTCAAATCTTGCTTTCTCTTACGGGATATTAATCCTGATCCCGAGGAGTCAACCTCTACTGGAGGATTCGAGGCAGCATTGTTAGATAAATGAAAAATTTCTAAGCTAATGTCGTTTTCCCCGCTATTCTGAATTTCATCCCCCCCGCTTGACTGAGTATCATCCAAGTTCTGGTCAAAATTTACCGGAAGAGCTAAAGGGCCCACCCCCTCTCCTTCTATGTGAACTAGTGCCTCAGTAGTAACAGAGAGTACACAGTTAGATGATGCATGGGCAGCAGGACTGGTAATTGTTGCCATCCCACCCAACGAGGAACGCTTACCGCTAACTAGATCTAAGGAGAGTCTTTTTTCCACCATCGCTATTTCCTTTTCCAATATCCCTGTTGCTCGGGTGATAAAAGCATCAAGTGGGCCCGAAACAACTCCCTTAGTTGTTTGTATTTGGACTGTACGATCTTTGCCTGATCTTAAAGGCATGTTACAATCTACTTGGGCCAGCTGTACCTATATTGTATCTCCCACGCTGATAATATCAAATGTACATATAACTCTATGGAACCCACACAATGGAAGTGATATACCTTCTGCCTAAACACAATTTGCCAGGGGTTTCGTTCGCTTCGTTCCTTGAATAGAATGAACGGGCAGGGGGGGTGGGCCTGACCCGGTCTCTTCCGTACTCGAACGGCCTCAAACGGCCCGCTCTTTGCCCGGTCTTCGCCCCGAGCTCCGTCCCGCGCGCGTCCCGCGTCGCGGTGGAGCTTACGCCAATGAAGTACGTGAAAGCAGGGGGCGTGGCTGCCGGGGGAAGAGGCACCAGCTGCGCTGAATGGGGAATGCTGGGCCTTGCAGTCCCCCGGTAGGTTCCCTTCGTTAAGCACTCGCCAAGGACCTCGACCTGGGCAGCACCAAGCTGGGAGCGATGTCAATTTCCGCCGACTGCGGAAAGCGCTCACACCAGCTGGAGCGCTTCAGGGAGCAAACGGGAAACAAAAACGCCCAAATTGATTATGGAATCCTCAATGGCAGGCAGTACAATCCGTGAGCGGCACCCGCGGAGCGGGTGTCGCGAAAGGTGATATAGTCAGGAGGCAGGGGGCGTGGCCGCCGGGGGAAGAGGCACCAGCTGCACTGAATGGGGAATGCTGGGCCTCGCAGTCCTCCGGTAGGTTCCCTTCGTTAAGCACTCGCCAAGGACCTCGACCTGGGCAGCACCAAGCTGGGAGCGATGTCAATTTCCGCCGACTGCGGAAAGCGCTGACACCAGCTGGAGCGCTTCAGGGAGCAAACGGGAAACAAAAACGCCCAAATTGATTATGGAATCCTCAATGGCAGGCAGTACAATCCGTGAGCGCCTTCTCAATCATTTTTACTGGAAAAGGAAGACACGAGATGGGTCTGTAATTGTTTGGGTCTTTTGGATCCAGGTTCGATTTTTTTAATAAAGGAAGGATTGATGCTGTTTTTCAGGGTCCAGGAAAATGACCAGAGTTAAAAATGGAACTAAACAATGGGGTGAGAGATTCCCCAATGATTTCTGGAACCTGTTTAAGTACAGAGGCTGAACATGGGTCCAAAGGGGAACCTGAACGAATTTCTAACAATAATTTGGTCACCCCAATGTAAATCCAGCGATGTAAAACAATCTAGTATGTGGATAGGTCAATTATCATTGAGCAACCCTGGTACTTAAGCCTTATTGGTGACAGTAGGCTGGAGAGTAAAGGAGGAAAATATGATTTCCACCTTTTGCAGAAAAAAGGCGACCAGAGTCTCACATAGTTCAGGGCTACTGTCTGTCTTGGGGCTAGAGGAGGTCGTAAGTGTAGAGATAGTTTTAAACAGATCTTTAAACGAGGATCCAGCTTTCCTAATTTGTTCCCCAAAGTATATCTTTTTGGTTTCAGAGAGCAGTTTTTTTTTATAGTTTGTAAGGCTTACTTTATAGGCCTCTTTATCAAAGTTATTGTACCCTCTCCTCTAGGCTCGCTCTATCTGCTTACTAATGGTGCTCAATCAATGCCTACATCGATCCTATGATGAACCAGCATAGAGAATGGACAAATTGGGTTTGCCAGGTGCTCGATACGAAAGGGCACTCTACACCACATCAGTATTTCTACAGCTAACAGGCCTCACTAAACATACAATTCAGCTCTGGCATGTGGTAAATAAAAGCCTGAGATGGAAGAACAAGATCACAGTCTCCAACCCATTATGGGACACTGAACGATGAGGATCCCTGAGGAATATCAAGGGTTTTGATAGATCTCATAGGTATCTCCCAAGTGGGAGAATTGTGGTTAGGGAAGGCTGATTCCCTTTGCTACACTACAAAGAGAATATGATCTAGCGAATACTGAAATGTTTAGATACACACAAATCAGACATGCTCACCAGGCATCCATCCCCGATGGGGGGGGGGGGGGGCTCCCTGAGTCCTCATTGCTCGAACACAGAATCCTCACAGATTATATGGATCGTGGGGTGATCTTCCTGACTTACAAGAAACAGATGAATAACTCTCCTGACCCTCTCCTTCAACACTAAGAGTACCCGACGCAAGATATTAGGGAACCAGATGACTAGTAGGAATGGCAGGGGGCATTGGACTCACCACGGGAGGTAGCCATTTGCTCGAGATTCAAATTAATACAACTCAAGATATTAAATAGAGTGTTCTTCTCATGCCCCACACTCCTCAAGATCGGTTTCAAGGTAGATCCTAATTGCAGGCGGCACTGTTGGCAGGAGGGCATATTTTACCACATAATTTGGGACTGCATGCACATATAGAAATACTGGGGATCTGTTATATACTGCATGGGAGAGACACTAGGGTTGAGATTGGAGCCAGAACCTAAATGGTGCCTCCTAAATGTATGGGAACTACAGAGTTGATTACTAAAAAAAGTTCTGGGTTACGCTGGGAATGACAATTGTCAAATGGAACATAGCGAAATTATGGGGTGCTCCTTACACGCCAACACTCCATGCATGGTTGGAATATATGGACTGGTGTATGATATCAGAAAAGACAATATATGAAAGCCGTGGCTGCCAGAAGAAGTGGGTGCCGATATGGGGTAAAAGGATCTCATGTAGGGGAGACATATATACGCCACCAATACTCAACACCCACCCCATAGCAAGGAAATAATTGGTCTTTACTCAATAGGGGAGGGAATTTAACATGATAATGCAGATTGTCGCAATGTATAATCAGTAGATTATTTGTATGCAGTCTCATCATTGCTAATGCACTGTAATGTTACAGATATACCCTGGTTTCTAGTCATCAATAAAAAGAATTATTAAAAAAAAGAATTGAAGTCAATCAATCAATCAATCAGGAGGTTTATAAAGTGCGCTACTCACCCGTGAGGGTCTCAAGGTGCTGGGTGGGGGGGCGAGCAGCTCCGGTTCAGTTGAAGAGCCAGGTCTTGAGGTTCTTCCTGATGGTGTGGAGGATGGGGGAGCATCTGATGTGAAATGCTGACTCCCTGTGCGAAATGCCATATGCTTGTCACCGTACAATTATCCTCTGTGGGTGATTTTTGACTTGGTTACTGTTCTCATGTTCTACATGCACACACCAAAAGTGCTGTACTGTCTAAAGAATCGTCAACGAATAGTGGGGAACAAACAATCCTAAATATTGTACAAAGAAAAACCCCAAAGCTTGGATTCTAACTCTGAATTATGCTGAATATCAATGGGATGCCTTACCTGACTTTTTCACACAAAATGTAACATTAAAGACATCAAATTCATGACACCAGGAGAACTTTTCTGTTTTCATCCGTCAAATGTTTGCAGGTGCTTTAAGAAGAGATTTGAAATTATGCTGTCCTTCATTTGCAACAAAAGAATTTACTTATTGGAGAACTTACTGATTTCTTTTTGCAAAAAGAATACCAAGCAAGAGTGCTCCTCATATTTATATGCTGTGGTGGGTAAAAGCACCTACATTTGGAATAAGTATAAGTAAGTATAAGTATAAACCATTTTATAGCGCGCTCCGTTACTGGAGAGTATCCTGGCGCGGGAAAAAAGAAAAGGCAGACAACAGAACACAGGGAAAGCATCCTAGATTGCACTCTTAAATAGGTGGGTTTTCAGGTGTTTTTTGAATACAGCCACTGTTGGCGTGGAGCGCAGGTGTAGAGGGAGTGCGTTCCAGGCCCGAGCCACAATCACAGATATCGACTGGCCACCAAGTCTAGCACGTTTAAAACGGGGAAGGGACAGTTTAAACAGAGTGGAAGATCTCAGGGTGCGTGCGGGGGCATAGCTGGCGAATCTCTTTCTCAGATACAGGGGGCCTTGATCATGAGTTGCACGGAACGCAAGCACCAGAGATTTAAACAAAATGCGCTGTGCAACAGGAAGCCAGTGGAGCGTGCGCATCTCAGCGCGGACGCTCTTCCATCTGGGGATGTTAAATAATAGACGGACAGCCGCATTCTGGATGATTTGCAGGCGTCTCACCAGATATGCCGGAATGCCACTGAACAGTGCATTCGCATAGTCCAGCCTAGCCAGTATGAGTGCCCGGGCAACCGACTCCCTAGCCTCCCTAGGGAGCAAGGGAAAAAATTTACGGAGCATTCTCAGAGTGGCAAAGCAGGTGCCTGTAAGCTTTTTAATATGGTACTCGAATCTGAGATCCTCTGTGAACCAAATACCAAGATTTTTGGCAGGTCTCCCCATCTCTTTCGGGCTGGGAATGTTAGAAGGCCACAGTGTGCTCATAAACGAGGGGGGGAAGGAACCATAAAACAGCACTTCAGATTTGTCCTCATTGCATTTTAACTGGGCCTGTGTTAGCCAGCGAAATACAGAGGACAAGCACAGATGGACAGTAGACGTATCCAGATTCTCATCTGGCCAGGTGAACAGCAGTTGGGTATCATCTGCATACCCTATGATCTTAGCCCCAAACTGTTCCGCTAGATAAACCAGGGGGGTAATATACACATTGAACAGTAAGGGGCTAAGAGTGGACCCCTGCTGAACCCCTGTAAGCAGAGGTTTGGGCTCAGAGGCATGGGGAGGCATCCAGACCTGCTGGGTCCTATCAGATAGAAAAGAGGACAGCCAGTCTAGCACAGCCCCCCAATGCCAATGGCAGACAGCCGGCCGAGGAGGAGCTCATAAGGGACGGTATCGAATGCGGCAG